>NC_091476.1:173573260-173825813 GCF_036971445.1 Narcine bancroftii
ATTGTCGGAAAAATCTGTGAAAAAGTTAACATGAATTAACATAATTACTCCCCTTGTGGTTGTCTACACTGCACGCCTTAAGTTCCTGCGCCTGTTAGTCCCGGTGCTTTTACTCGGAGCAATGTGGCCTGAGTCATCGGCTGGACATTGAATTCATGAGGTGAGTTTTGCGGTGCGATTTAGACCACAGGCTTCCCCCGAAAAGTAGTGGGGGTCCTGCAGGATAAATCGAGGTGCAGGAATTGACTAAAACTTCCTGCACTTTTTTTCTAGACTGCCCGTGTAATGGCAAATTTCATTGATTGTACTATTACATGCCTGCAGTCTAAAACCCCTTATTGAGGTCTATGATAAAGATCCAACTGCGCTGGGTAGGTCACGTCTCCAGAATGGAGGACCATCGCCTTCCCAAGATCGTGTTATATGGCATGCTCTCCACTGGCCACCGAGACAGAGGTGCACCAAAGAAGAGGTACAAGGACTGCCTAAAGAAATCTCTCGGTGCCTGCCACATTGACCACCGCCAGTGGGCTGATATCGCCTCAAACCGTGCATCTTGGCGCCTCACAGTTCGGCGGGCAGCAACCTCCTTTGAAGAAGACCGCAGAGCCCACCTCACTGACAAAAGACAAAGGAGGAAAAACCCAACACCCAACCCCAACCCACCAATTTTCCCCTGCAACCGCTGCAACCGTGTCTGCCTGTCCCGCATCGGACTTGTCAGCCACAAACGAGCCTGCAGCTGACGTGGACATTACCCCTCCATAAATCTTCGTCCGCGAAGCCAAGCCAAAGAAAGATAAAGATGTTGAGCTTACTGCCATGCACATTGTATAATGTATTTATATTTCAAAATTCTTGTACAGAGAAACTACTTAGTAAATTAATTGAATTGACAGGGACAATAAATACAATGTAGATATAAATATTCTCAGTAATCCGAAGTAAGTGACTTACAACAGTCCTTTTGTACTGTAGGATCAGTGTCAGATTAGTGTAACAAGGGGAGGTTCAAGAGTCCAATTGCTGTTGGAAACTGTTCTTGAACTTAGAGATGCAGGCTTTCAGGCTTCTGTGCCAACTGACTCAAGGTAGCAGTGAGAAGAGGTTGTGACCAAGTCGATAGAGGTCCTTTATAATGGACCTCGCTATGTTTGCAGCTTTTGGTGTTCCAGGGCACTTGAATTGGCAAACCTCTGCTCCAGGTTCTTTTCACCTCAGCCTCAGAGACTGGGAGCACAGTCACGAGGGGCTGTGGGGGCTTGTGAAGGCTCTTGATTGTTTTCTCTTTGGATACACACATCGAAAGCATTCAGCTCATCGTGGAGCAATGTTTCACAAATGATGATACATCATGGCATGCAAATCCTGCCAGAGCCGTCTGGTATCTGTCTGAACTCCAGCTTGGTCCAGAATTGTCTCCTCGCATTGGTGGTGGCCTTCTGTGATGTGAGGAACAAGTTCAACCATGTTTCTGAATCTCCAGTCCTAAACACCGCTGTCTTCAACAGTCTGCAGATTAGCACAGCTTCTGATTTGGATACACACAGACGGTTTGAGTAAGAACAACTTGTCCACGCATTTTCTGATGAAGTCGGTGACCACTGCTGCCATATTCATTCAGATCTACTGCCAAGCCCCTGAATGTGGCCCAATTCACCAACTCCACACAGGGACGATGCCGTACTGCAGTGAAGTGCATAAGCCTTTTACCATCCATGGTGGAAGGCTTATGTTTTACTCATTGCCTTTGGATAACATTCATAATAATTATTGGACCAGAGTCAATGTTTGCAGATGATTTGTGGCTGATCTGTTATTAATCTGCTCCATTTACTTTCAATGCTCAAAATATTAATGTTCTTGACATCATAGTCAGGAATGGCAATCAGAACTCCAGCTGTAAACAGGCTTCCAGGAGGAGCAAGATGCTATGATTGTAGTAGAAAAAATTCTGGAGGAAGTCAGCAGGTCTCGAAACATCCTTTAAGAGGTATAACCAACATTTTGGGCCTGAGCAAAAATGGGCAGGAGCTGGGGGAGGAGGAAAGAAAGGCAGAGGGAGGGGCACAAGCAAAAGACCATAATTGGACATGGATAGGAAGACAGGATGGAAAAGGTGAGAATTGATTGGGGGACGGGGCGGACCTGTGAATGCAGAATGGGAGGAAAGGAAAAAGATGGAAAGGGACAGGGAGAGAGACAGAGTTTGAGAAAAAGGGTCATAGGGAGAGGGGAAGGGATAGATGGGGAGTGTGTTGAGGGCTAATGGAGAAGTCAATGTTAATATCGTCTGGTTGGAAGGTGCCCAGATGGAATATGGTGTTGTTCCTCCAAATTGCAGGTGGTCTCAGACTGGCAGTGCATGAGATCATGGACCGACATGTCGGCATGGGAATGGGGCGGGGAATTGAAATGGTTTGCCACTGGGAGATCCACACTTTTGCAGTGAACAGATCAAAAGTGCTCAATGAAGCGATTTCCCAGTCTGCATTCAGTCTCTCACTGCAAAGACTCCCAAGTGTTGACTCAATGGGACAATAGTAGATCACAGATTCATCACATGCATCCTTGCTTATTCACTTCTGCCAACAAGAGCAATTTGACCCAGAGTCCCAAGAGTCTGCAGATACTGGAATCTGGAGCAACAAGAAAAATTTGGGGGAGGAATTCAAGACTGATTTTTTTAAAAATCGGAACCCTTTCAAATCCAAAATGCCCACAATCTTTTTTCTCCCGCTGATGCTTTCCAATTCCTCCAGCAGTTGCATTTTGATACAGTTTCATGTTTTGCTTGAATGTTCTCGAGGTTTAAGGCCAGCCAGAATTCAAAATAGGAACGTGGTTCTGGGATCAGCCTTGGCTCAGTTGCAACATGCTGAGAGATTTATATCAAGACTCACTCCAGAATTGCATTAAAGCTGATACTTCACTGTCGTGTAATTATACATGATGTACTTCAGCTATGGTTTGCCGTAAGGTAAACAAAGAGTTGCCATCAGTATTGCCCCACTGTCACTAACAATAAGCGAAATGGACCCTTTGGAGTCCCTGAGTGTCTATAGATTCGCTTCAAGTACTCTCACCGCTCTGTAACCTCATTGACTCCTGTTCAAACCATTGGCCATCCAAGCTCCAAATTCAAACCTCAAACGCTATCAGGAAGCCTTCAGGGCTGAGGCCCTCTTGCCCTCTGCACCATCTTGAATCCCTGTTCCCATACCTGGTTCCCATGAGCCAGTCTTCAGCAGCCTGTGCGGGTCCTTCGTCCGCAGGTGGACAGCAGCCCGCAGCCGGTGAGAAGAGTCCTTCAGGATATTGGCGGCTTTCCCGATAGAGAGGGGACAAGGAGCATCCAATGATCTTCTGGGCCGTATTGATACCCCTCTTGTCTGTGGCTGTACAGTTGACAAAGCACATGGGAATGCAGTAAGTCAACACGGTTTCAACAGAGGAGTCGACGGTGGATTTTTTAACATCCTGACACGGAGGTCTCTGCCCAAAATGGCGGTGCTTGTACTAGGCAACAGACCATGAAGGGGTTGCAGAATCATAGGAAGCAGTGACCGGTGCCCTCCCCCAATTTAGAAGAAGCCTGAGAGATGACCCCCCACGGGAAGGTAGCCATGGCAGCAGAACAGCAAGGCGAAGGACTGCACAGCTGTAGGCTGCTGGAGTCTAGCTCATGGAACCAGGTACCAGAACTGGGATTCGAGAGAGTGCTCAGGGCAAGAAGGACTCCTGAAGGGGATGGGGAGCTGAAAGCCTCCTGATCGTGCCGGAGATTGGGATTGGGATCTGGAGTCTGTGAGGCTGTGGGAGCACTGGAGGTGAATCCACGGACACTCAGTATCTCTGGAGGGACTCTCTTTTGCTCCCTTTGCTTTATTATCGGGGCCATTGGGCAATGATAATGGCAACTCCATGTCAGGCAAAAGTTGACACGTATCATGTTTATTAGATTTTTTGTATTTATTACATGGCAATAGAGCAACCTTGAACTTTGAGTTAGTTGGGATTGGAACTATAATAGGTTGAGCATATCCACTTGGCGGTGTGCTGCACCATTGGAATATTCATCTATGGCTTGAGGCATTGAGTTTGTCTACCCTCTCCAATGCAAAAGATTCCTAAGCACCATTTTTCAGGGTCCAAGAGGGTTGTTCTCATGTCCAGGTGAATTGTATGAGGAGAAATTGCTTCAGACAGAGTGGGGTGAATCTGTGGAATTTGTTGCCATGGACAGCTGTGGAGGCCAAGTAATTGGATAGGTTTAAAGTGGAAGATGATAGGTTCTTGAGTAGTAAGGTGTCAAAGGCTCGGTTAGCGATTTGAATCCAGCGCTGTCTGTAAGGAATTCGTATGTTTGCCCCGTGTCTGCGTGCGTTTCCTCTGGGCACTCCAGTTTCCTCCCAATTTTCAAAAAACTTACAGGGGTTGTAGGAAGAGGCTCCGATAGCTCAGTGGTTAGAGCACTGGTCTTGTAAACCAGGGGTCACGAGTTTGTTCCCCGCTGGGGCCTCATTTCTGTGAGGGGGGCGCTGGACAAAGTGATGACTCTCTGACTTCCTTATGTTAAAGAATCTCATTCTATATGTAGTTTTACATGACAATAATGGAACCTTTAATTGGGGTATTTGGGAGGCACGGATTTGTGGTCCAAAATGGCCTGTTACCAGGCTCTGTGTCTAAATTTAATCATTAAGTATGGGGTTAAGAGGAGAAATACAGTACAGGGTACATCAGCAGATTCAAAGGGCTGATGGCCTAATTCTGCTCCTGTGTCTCACATTATGGTCTTGTGGTATCCGTCAACCGTGTTACCATTATCTCGTGAATTATCTGGGTTTTTTTTCATCTATTTTGCTCATGTAACCTCATTGAGCATAAATCCAATATTGTGACCGATATTTTGCCCCGTCTTTTGCTTCAGAGAAACTGATTGTGTTAATGTTAGTGTTCATATCCCCTCCCAAAACTGATGACTATATAAAAAGCAACCGAACCTCTGATCATAGGTTTGAGTCTTGACAGACTTCTTGGTAAATGTACTGGGGCTTGATATGGGGTGGAATTTTCCAGACTTGTACTCTGTGAGGATGCTACTGGCTACAGGAACTTGGAACAGGATTTCCCACTGAGGCGGCAAACCGTTCTGTGAAACTGCCCATGCGGTAAAGATAGATATTTGATTGCTTGGTGAATGTGCAGTGGATTTGCTGACCTCTGTCAGGCCTCAAAATGTCAGAGTTTTAAGAATTCCTCTGCTAATTTGTTTTTCTCTCCCCATGTAACCTTAGTCAGTAACTTTCCTTTCACAATCTCTTCGTTCACTTCCTGTCATGTGACTTCTTAAATTAAAACCCATTCCTTCGAAAGCTGCAGTGTTAAATCAAATTTCAGAGCACTGTTTGCAACAATTTAAAAAAAAAAATTAATTTCAACAACACAGCATGGTAGAAGACCCTAAAACCAATGCCACCCATTCACACCCAATGAACCAATCTGGAAAAAGCCCTTGCGTTTTTGGAGGGCCGGAGGGAGCCGAAGCAGCCGGAGGAAATCCACTGAGACATGAGGAGGGTGTACAAACTCCTTATGGTCAGAATCGTCGGAATCAAACCCTGGCAGTAAGAGTGTTGCATTAACCACGGACAATGCATGGGTGGGACTGAAGTCCACAGGATGCTTATAACTTTTTCAGGCAGTCTCTGTTCCCGACACTGTTCAAGAAATAGTTTCCCTCTTTTTAATTTTCAAATTTTCTCTTCAGCTCTGCCTCAAAGAGAAAAACACATTTCCTTTAGAATAGCAGCAGTTCTCCAAAATGTTACAAGTTCAGTGCTGTCCCTGGACAATACTAACGGTCAGGACGTGGTTAAAAATGGTCTGCAGTTAAAACTATTTTTTTTAACGTTTTGATATATTTTCCCTTCCTCCTTTATTGAAACCTAAATGAGGAGACAGAAGTGAATCTCAAAGGGGGCTTGTTTTTAACAATGGTATTTCCGTCCTGGATTTCTCTCTCAGCAGAGGTAGCGCAGGCTGCGGTGTTTTGGGGACTACAACACCGATCCCTCAGCAAATAATCCAGAGGGAGTGAATTCAAAGTCAGCTGTGGATTGTTGAAGGAAAATCACTGGGAATAAAGGGAGAGTGGGATTGCTGTATGAGTTGGCCGAGACTTGAAGGGCTAAATGGCCTTCTTCTCTCTTGCAGTAAAAACAAGTTGGTAATAATAAAATATCGATAACACTTTGCCAATGTTCAGGGAAGGAAGTGTGGTGTTTTTCTTTCTGCCTTATATAGGGCTCCAGTTGTTCACGAGTGTGGTTGATTGCAGCAGTTCAGGAAGGTGACATCACTGTCTCCTGAGGTTACTGGGGCAATAAGTAACGGCACGTGCAGGGAGAGATGAAATGCTGGGCACTGTTGTGTCCCCTCATTGTGTTTACACTAAGGGTTTTGTCAGGAGGGCCAAGTTGGTGATGTAAAACATCCATGGCCAAATGGACTTGGCTACAGTCATTCCAGCTCCAGTTTACACCTCATGAACATCAGCAGCAGGACAGGGACCTTGCAGGCTCCTGGCACTTGTGCGCACTCCATTGCCAGCTTCAGGGGCATAGCTGCTGCTCCAGGAAGAAGAGGTCTTGGAGAGATGACAATAAGCATGTAAAGGTGGATCCGTCCCACAGCCTGGATTTGGCCAGCGGCCTGCGAGTTGTGCACCCTTGTCTCTCCCTTTATGTGTTCAAGATGAGTTACCTGGAGACACAAAGCTGCGAGTCTCGATGCAAATGTTAAATGAGGAGATGCAGCGCTGTAACAGACCCTTCCTGCCCTCGAGCTCGTGCCTCCAAAATGCACCCATTAACCAACAACCCCCATGCTTGGAGGAAGCGGGAGAACCTGGAAGAAAACCCACGCACACATGGGGGATGGTACAAACAGTGCCGATTTGAACCCGGGTTGGTAATAGCTTTGCACAAACCGTTACACTAACTGTGCCACCCTCACTACCAGTGCCACCCCATGTAGACTTCCATAGAGCTGACAGGCATTGCCTGTTGAGAGGGGATGCTGTGTCTGGCCATGGTTCATTTCCAGTGGCACAGTGGTGCGGCTAGTAGATCTGCTGCCTTGTAGTTCTAGCAACCCAGGGTCAATCCCTGCCTCTGGTGTTGTCTGTGTGGAGTTTGCACGCTCTCCTATTTCCTCAGGGAAATGCTTTCTCCCATATCCCAAAAATCATGCAGTTTGGTGGGTGAATTGGCTGCGGTGTGTGGATGAGTGGTAGAATCTCGGTGGAATTGTGGAACTCAGTAAATGTTGCTCTTTACACAGCTGTATGAATGTTTTTCTTTCTTTGGCTTGGCTTCGCGGACGAAGATTTATGGAGGGGGTAAAAAGTCCACGTCAGCTGCAGGCTCGTTTGTGGCTGACAAGTCCGATGCGGGACAGGCAGACACGATTGCAGCGGTTGCAAGGGAAAATTGGTTGGTTGGGGTTGGGTGTTGGGTTTTTCCTCCTTTGCCTTTTGTCAGTGAGGTGGGCTCTGCGGTCTTCTTCAAAGGAGGTTGCTGCCCGCCAAACTGTGAGGCGCCAAGATGCACGGTTTGAGGCGTTATCAGCCCACTGGCGGTGGTCAATGTGGCAGGCACCAAGAAATTTCTTTAGGCAGTCCTTGTACCTTTTCTTTGGTGCACCTCTGTCACGGTGGCCAGTGGAGAGCTCGCCATATAACACGATCTTGGGAAGGCGATGGTCCTCCATTCTGGAGACGTGACCCACCCAGCGCAGCTGGATCTTCAGCAGCGTGGACTCGATGCTGTCGACCTCTGCCATCTCGAGTACTTCGACGTTAGGGGTGTAAGCGCTCCAATGGATGTTGAAGATGGAGCGGAGACAACGCTGGTGGAAGCGTTCTAGGAGCCGTAGGTGGTGCCGGTAGAGGACCCATGATTCGGAGCCGAACAGGAGTGTGGGTATGACAACGGCTCTGTATACGCTTATCTTTGTGAGGTTTTTCAGTTGGTTGTTTTTCCAGACTCTTTTGTGTAGTCTTCCAAAGGCGCTATTTGCCTTGGCGAGTCTGTTGTCTATCTCATTGTCGATCCTTGCATCTGATGAAATGGTGCAGCCGAGATAGGTAAACTGGTTGACCGTTTTGAGTTTTGTGTGCCCGATGGAGATGTGGGGGTGCTGGTAGTCATGGTGGGGAGCTGGCTGATGGAGGACCTCAGTTTTCTTCAGGCTGACTTCCAGGCCAAACATTTTGGCAGTTTCCGCAAAGCAGGACGTCAAGCGCTGAAGAGCTGGCTCTGAATGGGCAACTAAAGCGGCATCGTCTGCAAAGAGTAGTTCACGGACAAGTTTCTCTTGTGTCTTGGTGTGAGCTTGCAGGCGCCTCAGATTGAAGAGACTGCCATCCGTGCGGTACCGGATGTAAACAGCGTCTTCATTGTTGGGGTCTTTCATGGCTTGGTTCAGCATCATGCTGAAGAAGATTGAAAAGAGGGTTGGTGCGAGAACACAGCCTTGCTTCACGCCATTGTTAATGGAGAAGGGTTCAGAGAGCTCATTGCTGTATCTGACCCGACCTTGTTGGTTTTCGTGCAGTTGGATAATCATGTTGAGGAACTTTGGGGGACATCCAATGCGCTCTAGTATTTTCCAAAGCCCTTTCCTGCTCACAGTGTCGAAGGCTTTGGTGAGGTCAACAAAGGTGATGTAGAGTCCTTTGTTTTGTTCTCTGCACTTTTCTTGGAGCTGTCTGAGGGCAAAGACCATGTCAGTGGTTCCTCTGTTTGCGCGAAAGCCGCACTGTGATTCTGGGAGAATATTCTCGGCGACACTAGGTATTATTCTATTTAGTAGAATCCTAGCGAAGATTTTGCCTGCAATGGAGAGCAATGTGATTCCCCTGTAGTTTGAGCAGTCTGATTTCTCGCCTTTGTTTTTGTACAGGGTGATGATGGTGGCATCACGAAGATCCTGAGGCAGTTTACCTTGGTCCCAACAAAGCTTGAAAAACTCATGCAGTTTGGCATGCAGAGTTTTGCCGCCAGCCTTCCAGACTTCTGGGGGGATTCCATCCATACCTGCTGCTTTGCCACTTTTCAGTTGTTCGATTGCCTTATATGTCTCATCCAGGGTGGGAACCTCATCCAGCTCTAGCCTTAGGGGCTGTTGAGGGAGCTGGAGCAGGGCGGAATCTTGGACTGAGCGGTTGGCACTGAAAAGAGATTGGAAGTGTTCTGACCATCGGTTGAGGATGGAGATCTTGTCGCTGAGGAGGACTTTGCCGTCTGAGCTGCGCAGCGGGCTTTGGACTTGGGGTGAGGGGCCGTACACAGCCTTTAGAGCCTCGTAGAAACCCCTGAAGTTGCCAATGTCCTCGCTGAGCTGGGTTCGTTTGGCGAGGCTAGTCCACCACTCATTTTGGATCTCCCGGAGTTTGCGCTGAAGATGGCTGCATGCGCGACGGAAGGCTTGTTTCTTCTCTGGACAGGACGGCTTTGTAAGGTGAGCCTGGTGGGCAGCTCGCTTCTTTGCCAGCAGCTCCTGGATTTCCTGGCTGTTTTCGTCAAACCAGTCCTTGTTTTTCCTGGAGGAGAAGCCCAGTACCTCTTCAGTGGATTGCAGTATGGTAGTCTTCAACTGATCCCAGAGGGTTTCAGGGGACGGGTCCGTGTATGAATGTTAGAGATAATCTATTAGCCTGCTCACAGAAGAACCCTTCTCACTCTACTAGGGATGATGTGACATATGGCCTCAATGGAAAAAAAAGTTAAGGGAAATTTGTGGAGAGTCTTGATGGGCTGAATGGCCTTCTCCTATGGCAATAAAAAATGAAAATATGAAATAGAAATTTCACAATGGATTTCCCTGTTCGCGAGATAAAGCCATTGTGTGTTAGGAGTCTATTAGAAACTTGGCTAAATGGCATTCTTTGTATGTTCACCAACACAGCAAGGGTCTCCTGCAATACTGGGAGGGGCTGATGGGGAATGTGGAGTGAATAAAATGGGATATGTCTAAATGGATGTTTTATTGATACATGTCCACTCTAAGGCACTTGCAGAATAGACTGCCTGTCGATAAGGGTTGGAACTGCAGATCAGAAGCAGGTGTTACTGTCCTTGATATAACATTAGATTGTTGAACAGTGAAGTTTATTACCATTATAAATCTTAATGCAGCTGAATGTTGGGCCACTTCACTCAGTCACACATCTACCTGCTAGACTCTATTTTTAAAGGACTTTTCCATGTGCGCTGAAGAGTGAGTCTAGACAATAATTATAGAGTCTGTTGTATGATGAGATTTGGCTGTCAGTGGATGGGGGAAGGTTTCTGGGCAAGTGAGAGCCTGTGTTTTAAACATCACTAAACTATAATGCAGTTCACAGCAAACCACAGGGAAAGGCTTTCGAGAATACATTTCTCAGATCAAATTAGACAAGTAGGGTCAGGAGTGGTCTATTGGCATTCCTGCTGCAACTTCCACAGGTGAAATATTTTGCCTACAACTGGGCCATTCTGTTTGATCTTCTCAATGCTATCTTCGTGCTGAATCTACACACTTTATTGTGTTTTGCTGCCGGTTCCCACTGCTTCTGGTTATTCAGTCAACCCTTTCTCTATCAGCTCCAATGGCCAGCGATCTGTTTCTGCCCAATATTAATCATCATCTTGTTGTTGGATCATTAACCAGTGATGCTTAGTGGCAGTCATAAAGTAATATTTAACATGGAAACCAGCTCTTCAGTCCACGAGCCTGGACCAACCAAGATGCATCCATTTATGCAAATCTCATTTTATTCTCTTCGCATTCCCATCAAGACCTCCCACATTCTACCACTCACCTAAACACTGGTGGCAATTTCCAATGGCCATTTAACTTAACAAGCATACTCCTGAACTTAGATAAATAGGCAAGAGATCCCTGAGCATTTGATAGGATGTCCCTGGAATTTCAAGACATTAACTCCAAGGAGAAAGACAAAAGGGATGATTTATTTGAGGAAGGTGCCTGCCATTTGCTTTGGATGTTTTAAAATGAGTTTTAACAATACAGGATTTGCTGAAAGTTAACTGTTTGATGGGAATAAATTGACAAGAAGTGTCATGGGATGTGAGGTGGCACCAATGCGACCTTGGGCAGGATAGACATTGTGTTAGGAAACCTCCAGGAGTGCATCTGGTCAGAGTTATTGATCATTAGTCCAGGTGACAGCCCACTGTAACCCTGTATGTGTATTTGGTTGGTTATTAGAAAATGTCTTTAAAAATCTTAACGATTTCTACCTACAGTATGGCTGTTGTATGGTTTTCGAGGGAACTTTTGGATAATTAGATGCAGCAGTGAATTGAATCATTTATTCAGGAGCTTCAGGATCAGGAGTGGACCTCACTTTTAATTGTAAAAACTCCAATAAATGGCCACTCACAGGACTTTCAGTTCTGTTTGTTTACATGGTAGTACACTAATTTTTCTAATGAATCTGATGAGTTCAAGGGGAGTTGGAAATGGGGCCAGGACTCCAACAGCAAGCTCACCCATGTCCCTCCCTGACGCATGGTGATCTGGACCCCCAACCCTGACTCCAAATGTACACCTGGCCCACAATCTGGATTCTGACCCCACTTGTACTCTGGACCCCCAGCTCACACTCCAGGCCAATGAGTGAGCCAAATACAGGACCCTCTGGATATCAAGCAATTCAGATTATTGGCATTTTTTTCATGCAACATAGAACATGGAAATCCACAGCACCAGACCGGCCCTTTTGCCCACCTTGTCGTGCCGATGGTAACCAATCCACAACACCACCCACTTTCGTGTCATCCATAAATTTGTTAACCCATCCTTCCACTTCCTTATCTAGGATATTTATAAATAACACAAAGAGAAAAGGTCTCAGAACAGATCCCTGTGGAACACCACTGGTCACTGACCTCCATGCAGAATATGAAGCCTCTGCCTTCTGTGGGCAAGTCAATTCTGTATCCACAAAGCAAGGCCTCCTTGGATTCCATGTCTCTTTACTTTCTGAATGAATCGTACAAGGGGAACCTATCAAATGCCTTTCTGAAATACATCTGCTGTTCTGCTTTCATCAATGTTCTATGTAACACCCTCTAGGAATTCAATCAGGCTCATGAGATTCGACCATCCCACAATGAAGCCATGCTGACTACCCATTATCAGATCATGGCTTTCTAAATGCTTGTAAATCCTGTCAGTCAGGATGTGCTACAATAGTTTGCCCACCTCGGAAGTAAAATTCACTGCTCTATAATTTCCTGGGTTATCTCCACTCCCTTTCTTGAACAGAGGAACGACATTTACATCCCCATTGATGATGTGAAGATCATCTCCACTGACTCAGCAATCTACTCCCCACTGAAGCATTGGGTAAATTTCGTCTGATCCAGGTGACTTATTTAACTTCATGCTTTTCAAACCTCCCCTCTTAATGTCAACATGCTCAAACATTTCATTCCACTTTAAGTCATGCTCACCATTGCCAAGGTCCTTTTCTCTGGAGAATACTGAAGTATAATTTTACGGTAGAATGATAGGCCGTCAGCTCAAGGTTTTCCTTTTATTCCCATCACATAATTACCTAACAGCAAGGGTATTAGGGGAGCAGAATGAGATGAAGGCCTCATATTGGGAGACTTTTTGCTTCTCATGATCTGTTCCATTTCAAGGCAGGTCTGGAATAAACACAAACACTTTTCACCTTGAGGTTAATTGCCTGGATCCCACCATCCATCTCATTGCCCACATACTTCTCAGCATCTAAAATATTACCAATATTAATGCCACTAGGCTGCTTGCTTGCTGTTTTGGGCTGGGACAAATATATTTTGTGAAAAGGAGCAGAAAGGAAAATAAAATTCATTACCTTGCCTTGCACAAAACAGTTGTATTCTATGTGGCGATAAGAGTTTTGCAGCACAGAAACAATTCCTTTGGCCTAACCCGTCCATGCTGACCAAGTTGTCCACCTGAGCTTCTCCCATTTGCTTGTGTTTGGATGATAAACATTTCCTCTCCGTGTACCTGACCAAATATCTTTTAAACGTAATTGTACCCACTTCTACAATTTCCTCAATACCTGCTTCCCTCTCTGTAGAAAAAGGTGCTGATCAGATCCACTGTAAATCTTCCTCCTCTCACCTTAAATCTAAATCTCGCTTTAGAGTGGCCTACCTGAGGAAAAGATGATAACTTTTCACCTCATTTGTGCCCCTCTTGATTTTATGCATAGCTGAATTTCTTGGTGGAAATTTCTATGGTTCTCTATTGGCTGACAACACACTTTGTGATATGACCTTATTCCAAAGGAAGCTGTGGGAACCAAGCAAAACAATTACTGTAATTCATTTTCGAAATGTGGTGCTTTACATAATTGCAGGGAGTGTCCTTCTTATTGCTGGACAAGGGGAGATAATTTTGTATTTAGCAAGACTTAACATTGGTGACATAGACTCAGTCCCCTAGATATTTTACAATTTCCTCCCTTTTACTGACCTCTATTAGAGTTATTTTTGGCATCAGGTCTGAAGTTGCTTGAAAATTGTTTTTAAAAATACACATCATTGCAATCATTGTTTCGTAAGCATATTGCCAAAACAAATCGTCAAGCAGGGGACTTCTACCTAAGCCAATGGCCAACAAAGCAGAGTTAACCCCCTCCCCCAAGTTTGCAGATAAAGTCTTACTAATATACCTAATACTAATAAAGATAAAGACTTACTAGACAGGGATAGGGAGACACTTTGGGAGAGTCACCCCAGCGATGAGCAGCGTTGACCAGCTCTTCATCCTAATGCTTTGGTCAGTTTCTCGGAGCAACCCAACACACCTCCACGCCCTTGATGTAACCTAACTCACCTCCACGCAAATGCCGACAGTGAAAAGAATGCACTCACATTGAGGGGCACCGCCCGTTCAGCAGGGCAAACCTGCTTGTGTCCAATGAAGTCTCAGCACTCCCCCCCAGGCTCCATCTGCCCAGACTTATGAATTTGGAATTTATTTATTTCCTTCCCCTTTTTTTTTGGCCAGTTGAGTTTGCGGTTGATTGAAGTCCGGAAAATGGGGATTTTACTGTAATTTAAAATAAAGATATAATTCAAAATAAATATAACTATTTTGGAATGGTATACTGGGTTATAGGACACTGTTCATCAAAGTCACATCCTATGGAAAGAAACTAGCCTGGCAGTTCTGATTTTGATGTTCCTGTGCTTCTTCCGTGATGGAAGTTGGCCAAAGATACTGTGTTCCATAATTCTTTGAGCCCTATTTAACCATTGTTTCTGGTATAGGGTGATTTAAATTTTTAATTTAAAGTTAGCCATACAGCACAGTTACAGGCCCTTTCTGACCACGAGCCCATGCTGTCCAATTACACCCAAATGACCTCTAAGCTTGGTACGTTTCGAGCGGTGGGAGGAAGCTGGAGGCCCCGGAGAAAACCCGTGCAGACATGGGGAAAATGCCCAGACTCCTTAGAGACACTGTGGGATTTGAACCCGGGTCCCGGTCGCTAGTGCTGGCGCTAAAACAGCGTTGCGCTAACCATGCTGCCCTATGATCTTCTCGGTAATTGGTTGATCCTCGGTATTTGCAGGTACTGCACCACTCAGCCAGACAGGCTCCTGTAAAATGGGGTCAAGATGGGGGCTGGTAGCCTTGCCCTCCTCAACCTCCTTAGGAAGTGTAGCCATTGCTGACAAATGAGGAGGGGTTGTGGGTCCAGGATAGGTCATCCTTTATATGCGCTCCAAGAATCTCTATGACAGAGCCATTGATATGTAATGGAGAATGGTTGACTTTTGTCTTCCTGAATCACCTCCTTTGCCTTGTCCTTGTCAAGATTCAGGTTGTTGTTCTCGGACTATCTGTAATACAGTAAAATCCCCAACATCCAGCACTTTTATCAGGTAATTCCCGTAACTCACAAAATTTAAATTCAAAGCCCTGGTCTCTGGCACTGTAATTGCTTTGCACTAACTGCTATCCAAATGGTGCCACTTTCAAAATTAACCCTCCCGCCCTCAAGTTTACAGAAAAAGCCTTACTAATATACCTAATTCAAATAAATTTAAAGACCCTTACTAGGCATGGATAGGGAGGCACTTTGGAAGATTCACCCCAGAGGTGAGGCATCGGCCTGCTCCCAATACTGGGCAATGCAACTTGATTGAAACTTTATTCCAGCAGCTGGTGTGGGAAGAGCCATCTTCTGTCCCTCTCTCCCCTTTCTCGATCTCTCTGTCTCCATCTTGGGAGACCCATTATCTACTGCCATCTTTTACAAACCTACTGACTCCCAAAGTTACATGGATTTCACCTCTTTCCACCCAGTCCCTTGTAAGGGTGCTATTCCCTTCTATCAATTCCTCCGTCTCAGCCGCATCTATTCCCACAATGAGGCTTTCTATTCCATGCCACATGTCATAGTGCTTCCCCTTCACTGCTACCAGTACAGCCCCCACCCTCATCTCCTCCATTTCCTTCATTTGATGGAACAAAATGCCTAACTTGTAAATATCTAAAAAAAATTCTATTAGAAAGATCAAATTTAGCTGACAGTTCGAAAGAGGGAAAGTTATCTCGAATAAAAAGTTATTTATAACTTTTGATACCTGATCTCCCTTGGTTACATCTGCCTATCACCTGTCACCCACCAGTCTCTGTCCCACCCCTCCCTCATATTGCTATATCCTGCCCTTCTTTCACCTCAGTCCTGACGCAGGTTCTCGACCTGAAATGTCAACCTACACCCGTTAACTCCACAGATGTTGCTTGACCCGTTTCTTTTTCCCTTTTAAATAAATTTGGGGAATTGTACCAATGACGTGTGGAAAGAAGATGTGGCCTTGTAGGCATGTCACAGGGAACTATTGAAGAAAGAATCTGTTGTTGACTTATTTCCAGATGACTAACAATGATCGCAGACTTGCGAGGATGGTGTAAGTGAACCCATGGGTGATGTATGGGAGGGAGCTTGAGAACTTGAGATGGCTTTTGGGAAAGCTGGGATTTGTGGATGCTAGCTGGGACCCATATCCTGCAGCAATGTGGGCTTGTTGTTCTGGAAGATTTAACTGTGTGTGAGGAGGGAAACCAACTGGTTTCAGAAGGAAGAGTGATGAAATTGGATATGGAAGGTTGGGGTTTAGTCAAACTGGAAGGCAGAGGAAAATAAGACTGGGGACAAGGGCATGGGTGGGAATAGATGCAGCTTTGTTCTGAGCAGGGCTTAACTCTTTATGCGAGGAGTCAAGGCACTGAACAATGGGCACAGAGAGATAGGTGGGAATTCAACATCATGATCATTACTGCAGCTTTGCATGGCAGCTAATCATTCTTGGTAACAAGTTTTCCAGATTAGACATGATGGATATTGGTTCTGGGGAGGCAAAGCAACAATGCTAAAGGAAATTAATGCATCCCTGAGGAATGATGAGAGGTCAACAAGTAAGGCCTCATGTGAACTGAGGAACACCGTGGCTATTCACATTGATGGGAAGTTTACCGAGCTCATTATTACACTGAGGAAGATAGAAGAACAAATAGTCGGCTAACTTCTGAGAAATGAAAAAATAATAAAGGATTTGAGGTGGCAATTTCAAATGCCCTGACATTAACTGGGGTCATTTTGGATTATGTTACGAATCCAGAGGAGCCCAGAACTCACCAAGACAAATGACTACTGAAACAAAAGTTGCTTTTAGTGTTCTTTAAACATAAAAACAGGATCAAACTTTAACTTATTACTATTAACTTAACCTAATTTAACCCCCTTCTAACTCTAAGTGCATGTGTATGTAATGTGTATATGTTCAGGAAAGGTCTTGGCTTTACAGTCCAATCTCACTTCTCAATCCTCCAAGTTCACCAGTATCAGGCAATTCCTATACTGTGCACAGAATTCAACATTTATGAATTTTCACCAGGCTTTGGTGCATAAAGGTAAATGGTTACCGCTCAGGAAGGTTCTCACTGGTTTCAGAGAGAGATTTGTTGTTCATTGGACACACACAAACTGATTTCCTCTGATGAACCATTTCAGTATCTTGCCGAAGAAACTTGACCCATCATGGGTTTTCCAAATGATAACCTCTTCTTCCAGATCACCACAGAGTTCCTCTTGTTTCCTTTATTTCAGGAGAAACACTCCAGCCAGCCATTTCCTTTTGTAAGGATCACAAGGGTTTTGAACAGGCTGAACTCAGAACTCACAACCCATTTTCAAAATGGGGTTTTCAACAAGCCTGCTAGCTTGTCATGTTGCAACTTTAAAAGCTACTGCAGAACTCTCTCGCTAAAAGAGAAATCCTATTGGTTCTTTCCTCTCTCTCTCTGCTTGTAAAAAACAGAACTTCTTGCAGAGCTCCAAACCCAATCCTTGAAAGACCTTTATTAGCACTTAAGCTCGGACTCTTCCATCTGCACCTACCTTTTTGAAATTCCTTCCAAAACAATGTCATTGCCTTTACAAAGGCACTCAGAGCCTGGATATCTGGCTTGACCAATGCTCTGGCATTTTAAATGAGATGTGTTTTGTAAGTATCTGTTTGTGAAGTGACCTACACTAAGCCCCCACAATCTATCTCCTTTAAAGACATATTAATATATAATATAAATATAATATACCCTTTAACAAATAGAAGAGGGCAGATCTCTTTAAATGCATTCAACAATTCAACAAAAACAGGAATACCAGACAGAATTTCAAATCCAAGCAATTAGAAAACATTAAGAGTGGGAGAATGGAACACGCACTGTAATTATCACTACGGTAATTCTAACTGAATTATGAAAAGGTCAAAAAGTGAAAGTTCTAAATTGGGTTGAGGCCAATTTTACTCAGCGGAGATATGATTCAGTAAAAAATGGACTGGAAGTAGTTATTTGAAGGTAAATCTGTGGCGGAATAGTGGGAGGCATTCAGGGACCAGATATGGATTGCTTGAAAGAAATCTGTACCCACTTAAAACAAAAAGCAGCAGCCCTCAAATCCAAGGATGTCATGGAATATGCAAGGTAGAAAAAGATCCAAGTTGGGAGGATTATGTGGTGGTTGTAGCAGGGTCAATTTTGTCATTTAAGAGAAGGTTGGATGAGTGCATGGATGTGAGGGGATTGGAGGGTTATGGATAGGGAGCAGGTAGATGGGACTAGTGGAGTTCACTTAAATCAGTGTGGATTAGAGGGGCTGAGATGGCCTGTTTCCGTACTGTAATTATTATATGGTTATACGACTGATCCTTTGGTCCCAATTACACTGGTAAGTCAGGGAGTATCTGTCAAGACAATGTAATTGAGAAGGAAAGAAGATGAAGTTACATGGCCAACCCAGTTTCTCTTCAATTTTGAATGCTCTTTTTCAGTTAAATGTGTTTCCTGCAAAAAAGCTACATCGACTTTCATTTTTTTAATACAAGCCAAAACACGTTTTCGTTTAATCGGATTATGTAAACCTTGAATATTAAAAGTCGCAAAATTCAAAGTAGACATTATTCTATCAATAAAAAAACTTTTTTACAAAATAAAGAAAAAAAAACCCTCTCAATAAAATAAAGCTCCCCTTGCAAAAAAACCCTAAATTGATAAACTACAAAAAAGAACCCCCCTCCTAACAAACAGAAAAAGATTACAAGAAAAATGTATATATACCCCAAAACTACAAAAGAGTAGTAACTCCCCAATTAATTGGGTGTGGGAATAAAACCCACAAGTGGCAGGTGACTTCCAAAAACATAAGTCTGAATCAAATCATAATCCCAATGAATTCAGTCCCAAAGCTTGTTCCAGATCAACAATATCAATCAAGCTCTTTGACATGTCTGCCTTCCCATTCCCATTCTTCTTATCTGAAGTCTTCCTCTTTGAGTGGCCCTGTTCGGCAAAGAATTAGCAAAATTCAGCAAAGAATTAGCAAAAATTAAAGCATCGTGATCATTCTCAAAAAATTGTGATTGGAAATTCCCATAAAAAAATCTTCAACACAGCGGGATATCGAAAAGAAAATTTATATCCCTTCCTCCAAAGCACCCCTTTCGCAGAATTGAATTCTTTATGTCTCTTAATAATCTCCTGACTTAAATCAGGATTAAAAAAAGACCTTATTACCTTGTACCATCAATGAAGACTGATATCTACATGCATTTTGCACTGCAATTCGCAAAATTCTCTCAATATTTCAAACAGCGAATCAAAACTGCTCAAGGTGGTTGACCAGGATATGGTTTACTTCTTAAAGCCCTATGTGCTCTATCTAATTCCAAACCATCAGGAAAAAATTTCAACACCTAATGCGTTAGGGATCCATTTAAAAAAAATTTATTTGGATCCGAACCCTCAATACCTTGTGGAATTCACACTATCTTAACATTATTCTGACGGCTTTGATCTTCCAGAGTCAATCTTCTTCAATAAATATTTCTTCTGAATTTCCCATCCAACAAAATAATCTTCCACTTTTTCTATTTTCTCTCTATTTCATTCCACTTGTTCTTTACAATCTTGAAAAGCACCTTCAGTTTTCTCCAATTACGCTGGTAAGTCAGGGAGT
Organism: Narcine bancroftii; assembly: GCF_036971445.1. NCBI lineage: Eukaryota > Metazoa > Chordata > Chondrichthyes > Torpediniformes > Narcinidae > Narcine > Narcine bancroftii. Next base: position 173,592,867 of record NC_091476.1, read on the forward strand.
ATCTGTCAGGACAATGTAATTAAGAAGGAAAGGTGTGAACCATTTGAGATTATAAAGTTACTGTCAATGAGAGGAATAGCATTTCTAGAAGTGGATGTTGGCTACTTGAATAAGACTGCATTCATTCACGAGCTGTATCCAAATACACTGGAGAAACTCAGCCGGTCACGCAGCATCCACAGGAAGTAAAGGGCAGTCAAGATTTTGGGCTTGAGGCCTTCATTAGTAATGTGAAAAGGTGGAGTGAGGGGGGAGGAAGTGAGGAGGAAGGGAGGAAGAGCACAGGCTAACAGGTAAGAGGTAATAGGTGGATGAAGGTGGGAGGGTAAAAGAGAAAAGCTGAGAAGTGGTAGGGGAGGGAGCAGAGGGCGAAGAAGGAGAGCTCTCAGATAGAAGGAAGGAAAAGGGGTGGGGACATGGAGGCAGGGAGACAGAGGTGTCAGAAAAGAAAGTCTTCGGGGGATAGGTTTAACGGAAATTGGAGGTCAATATAGTTGAATTCTGCTGAGATGGTGTATAAGGTGTTGTTCCTCCAATTTGCTGGAAACAAACACAAACTCAAGAAGACTGTACTACAGGCTTTAATCAGCTTCATGATGAACACCAGATCTGTGTAGCCTCTGGTTCCATGTGTCTGACTGATTTAGAAAGGGGCTGGCTCGAGTCTTTTTTGGGCCGGTGATTGACAGCTGGCAGGTGGGGCCAGCTTCCCAAGTGGCCTACCTGCAGGTAAGTGGTTTCCCCCTGCAGTCGGCTGGTATGATTGCGGCCAGTGAAATGGATGTATCACCACAGCTGGTAACCACAATTTGGTAGTGCACAAGACCATGTCAGTGTGGCAATGGTGTGTGGAATTAAAGTGGTTGTATTTATGTTAACAAAACAAAACAAAGGACTCTACATCACCTTTGTTGACCTCACCAAAGCCTTCGACACCGTGAGCAGGAAAGGACTTTGGCAAATACTAGAGCGCCTCGGCTGCCCCCCAAAGTACCTCAACATGGTTATCCAACTGCACGAAAACCAACAAGGTCGGGTCAGATACAGCAACGAGCTCTCTGAACCCTTCTCCCTTAACAATGGCGTGAAGCAAGGCTGCGTTCTCGCACCAACCCTCTTTTCAATCTTCTTCAGCATGATGCTGAAACAAGCCATGAAAGACCTCAAAAATGAAGACGCTGTTTACATCCGGTACCGCACGGATGGCAGTCTCTTCAATCTGAGGCGCTTGCAAGCTCACACCAAGACACAAGAGCAACTTGTCCGTGAACTACTCTTTGCAGACGATGCCGCTTTAGTTGCCCATTCAGAGCCAGCTCTTCAGTGCTTGACGTCCTGTTTTGCGGAAACTGCCAAAATGTTTGGCCTGGAAGTCAGCCTGAAGAAAACTGAGGTCCTCCATCAGCCAGCTCCCCACCATGACTACCAGCCCCCCCCACATCTCCATCGGGCACACAAAACTCAAAACGATCAACCAGTTTACCCATTTCGGCTGCACCATTTCATAGGATGCAAGGATCAACAACGAGATAGACAACAGATTCGCCAAGGCAAATAGCGCCTTTGGAAGACTACACAAAAGAGTCTGGAAAAACAACCAACTGAAAAACCTCACAAAGATTAGCGTATACAGAGCCGTTGTCATACCCACACTCCTGTTCGACTCCGAATCATGGGTCCTCTACCGACATCACCTACGGCTCCTAGAACGCTTCCACCAGCGTTGTCTCCGCTCCATCCTCAACATTCATTAGAGCGACTTCATCCCTAACATCGAAGTACTCGAGATGGCAGAGGCCGTCAGCATCGAATCCACGCTGCTGAAGATCCAACTGCGCTGGGTAGGTCACGTCTCCAGAATGGAGGACCATCGCCTTCCCAAGATCGTGTTATATGGTGAGCTCTCCACTGGCCACCGTGACAGAGGTGCACCAAAGAAGAGGTACAAGGACTGCCTAAAGAAATTTCTTGGTGCCTGCCCCATTGACCACTGCCAGTGGGCTGATATCGCCTCAAACCGTGCATCTTGGCGCCTCACAGTTTGGCGGGCAGCAACCTCCTTTGAAGAAGACCGCAGAGCCCACCTCACTGACAAAAGACAAAGGAGGAAAAACCCAACACCCAACCCCAACCCACCAATTTTCCCTTGCAACCACTGCAACCGTGTCTGCCTGTCCCGCATCGGACTTGTCAGCCACAAACGAGCCTGCAGCTGACGTGGACATTACCCCTCCATAAATCTTCGTCCGCGAAGCCAAGCCAAAGAAGATTTATGTTATTCAGGAAAAGAAAGGATGGAAATAGGAGCATAAAACAAAGTGCTGAAGAACTCAGTAGGCTGAGCTGCCTCTGTGGAGGGAAAGGAATTATTGGCAATTTGGCTTGCGACCCTACATTCGAATTGGGAGTAGAGAAGGTATAGAGAGGGGGCGGCTGGGTGAGAACGGGCCAGCAAATGATAAGATAGACTAAGGAGGGAAGATGGAGTCAGCTGGGGGAGTGAAAGGGGTGGTTGGAAGACAAAGGCAGGTAGATGATGGGTGGAAGAAGACAATGAACGAAACTGATGGAGCCAGGTGGGGGGAGAGGAGGGTGAAAGTGGAGGCAGCCACAGGAGGGTCAAATTATAATTTGGCACTTAGTTAGAAAGGGAGAAGGGGCCAGATAATGTAACTACAGACCAATCAGCCTGACAGTGGGAACATTTGTCGAAAGAATTCTGTAGGATGGCAACAGTGAGCATTTGGAGACGCATGGATTGGTTAAAGGTAGTTAGTACCTTGTTAATATAATTTATTGAGGAGAATAAATCTATTATTCTTGGGCCTTTAGTAAAGTCCCACTTGCCAATTCAATTGAGAAGGTAAATGACAATAAGATCCATCGAACCTTAGAACAGTACAGTACAGAAAACAGGCCATTCGGCCTTTCTAGTCTGTGCCGAAAATCATTTTGAAAGGGAGAGTGGTGCATTGGATTAAAAATTCTGACATCCCAGCAGTTCACCAAAGGCACACGTTGAGGAAGGGCCTCGACTCTCCATTTCCCTCCACGGATGCTGCCTTACCTGCCGAGTTCCTTCACCAACTTGGGTTTTGCTTCAGATTCTAGCATCTGTAGTCTCATGTGTCTAAATCTAAGGGATTTTTCTTGAGAGGGATAGAGTGACCTGCTGTATCCTCTGGGAACACCACAGCTAGGGCTATATTTTCTTCCATGTTCTATTTTTACAAACTCAGTGATAAAAAGTCAATTGCAGGGTGCATGTCTTTTTTCCATCCTGCATTTGAATGAAAGTGTACAATCAATCACTAAAACAGTCTCCATGGTCTTGTGTGCTTACAATGCACGAGGTAAATGGGAGTCAAATGTTGTTACCTCACAGTTCCAGTAACCCAGTTCAACCCTGACCTCTGGTGCTGCTAGTCTGGTGTTTGCATCTTCTCCCTGTGATGGCATGAGTTTTCTCTGGATATTCCAAGTTCTCCTCCTCCATCCCAAAGAGGTGCAGACTGGTACGTTAATTAACTGCAGCTCCTAGCGCGTAGGGTAAGAGTTAAGTCCTGGGGGTGGGGAGAAACCATAGGAAGGTGGGAAAAATCAAGTCAGTGTAAATGGGTGCTTTAATATCAGTGTGGGTTCAGGTGGTCAAGGATATATTTTTCCTTTGCTCTTCTGGGTCTATGAGGAGAAAAGTGGTGAGATAGCTTGGGCCAGTGTTATTTCAAGGGATTGTCTTTACTTGAGCAGCTATTGGGAAAATGGATAAAGAAGAGAACTTGATTCTTCTCTAATGAATGGATGAACGGATGAGAGGATTTTCCAGATCAGTTCTATATTTATGGTGAGAGGACGGACTGCTCTCATCTTCCACCACCATGATGGCCAGAAACTGAAGTGCCTGATCCTTGGCCATCCTATCATAAGGTCAGCCAATTCAGCTCCGCCCTTTGCCTCATCAGTGTGACTGTGCAGCTCGGTTGGTGTCTCTTGCACATCTTTTAAGATCCAGATATGGTGTCTGTGATGTGTGAGGCCAGGGCATGGTGAATCGTATGTATGACAGATGCATAAGAAAATCAACACCTACAGTCCTGGAAGATTGTGCGGCCCTTTACACAGGACTAGCTTAGCAAACCATTCTATTTATGTGGAGGAGTTTGGTTCATAGAATATTAAAGAATGGTGAAAACATTTGCTCCATTGCAATCACAATGATTGACCGATTGCCTGTCAATCCTGTTTGGAGACGATCTGGCTGGTTGTGACTGGGGTTGATGTCATGTGCATAACAGGAACTTATTCTGCACTGACTGTATTTTGCTGGAGAACTGATTGGGAGACTTAAAGCTGTAAGTTCTGTTATCACTGTGTCATGCATGGAGTCTCTTTACCGGGACAAACATTACCTAAGTTGATGGAAGGAGAAGGAAAGAAAAGAATGGACTCAGTAGAATTTCTGGTGTATTTTTGTTGAATGACAACATTGTCTGACTGGTTTAATGCAACCTAGATTGTATACCTAAAATGGATGAGAGGGGGGGGGGGTGGGGGGGTGGCCTGGGAGGAGGGAGGGGGGGGGGGGGGAGAGAAAAAGTCACTGTATATGTGTGAAAAAGAAAAAGTGTGTATCATGGCTAATGTGATTTATGGTGTGAAAAAAAATTTTTTTTAAAAAATTGTCTCATTTTATTGGAGGTTGTAGAAACTCTGTTGTAGTGAACTTGGTGAGTGACCCTCAGAGGGATTCTTTACCACAGTGGGGTGCAGAGGATCTAACATTGCAATCAAAACGGAGAGCAATATTTCTGGGCATATGAAGGAATCAAAGCATATGGAAATAGTGCAGGAAAATGGTGATTTGACATGAAATTTCAACCATCGTCTTGTTGAATAGTCACGCTGGCTTAGCTGGGACTTGCTCTTATTTCTTGTTTCTGTGGATAAAGAATGTTTGCCTTTATATTGCTGAGGATCGACTGAATTTGATGTAGTGTCCAGAGACTCTGTTTAAATAGACTCTGCTAAGCATAGAGTCATAATGCTGTCTTATGTTTAGACTCTAAGAGATTGCTTGTTCTGTCTGCACTCAATTTACATGTGGTGCACAAAGATTCAGTCTGAATACACTCTGTTGAATGTAGTGTTTTGCATGAAATCACTGCTTAAGTAAATGTGTTGCTGGGCAGAGTTAGTAGTTGTGCACTTGAGAGTTCATTGACATGAGTGGAGGCTGGCTTCTTTACCCCTCTTGGCTATGTCATCTTTTCAGGCAGTCACTGTAGATCAAAGCTCGCTTGCTTCAGTTCTAGTTCTTTGGGTTCTGAGGTAGTTACTGAGGCCAAGGTAGGGGTTTTAAAGCCTTTGGCAGATGGGTCAGGAAGTGACTGAAGGGGCAGGTAGATGAGTGGTTTGGGAGGTTATAGGGCCTTTCTATATAATGTATTTCGTATAGGTGACCAGGAACAAAACTCTAGGCAGCGCTGTTTAAATGACTTCAGTTACTTTGTGGATCTGCTTGGTTGTAAATCCCACCCACCTCCATATCATTGGTTTCTTTGGTGAGATCAATGTTAACCCATCCCCTTTCTTTCCTCTATGATGTTTGAAAATGAAAAATCTTCTACTGGTTGCCTAGCATCGAATTTTGTGCATAATGTTGCTAGGATGATTTAAGGCGCCTAATGGAGCACAGAGATCTAACATAGCCTGTTTCCAGGCCATCGTCGGGAAACTGATTTAAATGCTTTAGCTGCATTGCTCGGAGTTAGAAAAGTCCAAAACAGTTAGGTTAGTGTTTTGAGTTTCTTATCTGAAGAAGAAATTCCTACTTCTGATTGATGCATGAAATTCTTCATCTTGGATCTAAAGAGATGGCTGTGCCTTCATCAGAAAAGAAGGACGAAATGACTGGGGGAAGTTTGCCAAATTGATCGAACACGAGTGTACTGGTTGGCTGATGTCACAACTTTAATCAGTGTATGATTTCACTTGGACATTGAGCATGCGAATTGGCTGGTTAGAGAGGACGATGCATCAAGTTAAGGTTCCCTTGTCTCTGTTCTGTTTACCATCAAACAGCCTTTCTTTGTAGAGGAAAAAGGCAACAGCCAAACAGTTCTTTCTGTGATTGTTGCTTTTGTGTAATGTATTTATTCTATGTGAAACCTAACATTTCCAAACCGTATGTGCAGGGTTATTCATGAACAGAAATTCCATACATTGCAGTGGTAACATTCCACAGAACTTGAAAACCACAGTTGGAATGTCAGTTTACTTAACAAAAAGAAACAACACAAAAACCTAAGTTTTCCAGAATATATCCTGTTTTGGGTTCTGAGCAGATTAAAACCAAGATAATTGGTGTATTGAGCTGCCATGCAAATGTACAACACTGTAAAATTAGCTTCTCCATTCTAACCCTTATCTCCAGAACCTCCCCAAGCTGTCCATGCAGTGTTTCTCCTTCCTCCAGCTTCCTACCTGCCTCACCTTCATTCCTCTCCGTATAGGCTGAGGTCCTGCCTCCAGGCTGGGTCCATGTCTCAATGTGTGCTCCTAATTGTTAGAGGAATGAATCCTTATGAAACTGAGGATTGGAATACTTTAATTTTTAATGGTAACAGGCCCTTCTGTCCCTTGCTGCCCAAATACACCCAATGCACATGGTATCAAGAACTTGGGAGGGCCAAGAAGTATTCTTGCAATCCAGACCAAAGCCTCCTCCATACTCCCTCATAAATGAGTGACTAGGGACCAATCACTGCACCAGTGGAACACTCCATTCTCCACACTTGCCATTTTGTGACCCTTCTGCCTAAAATTGCTTATTAGTATCAGGAATCATGGGGCAGGATTGATTCATTTCAGTGGATGGATAGATGTTCCCTTCACCTACTTTCTTATTATAGATATGGCATAACAGGTGATACCAACATGAGAGTCATGATGAAACTATCATAGGAAGGACGTGAAAACTTTAGAGAGGGTGCAGAGGAGTTTTACCAGGGTGTTGCCTGGATTGGAGAATGTCTTATGTAGAAAACTAGAGCATAAGAGGTGACTTAATGGAAGTGTATACGATTATGAGCAGCGTAGGTGGACAGCCAATATCTTTTATCCCAGGGCGGCAATAGCAAATACCGGTGGGCGCCTTCTTAAGGTGAGGGGAGGAAAGTTTAAGGGAGATGTTAGAGATAGGTTGTTTAGACAGAGAGTGGTGGGTGCCTGGAATGCATTGTCAAGGATGGTGGTGGGGGCTGATGCAATAGGGACATATAAAAGCTTCTTAGATAGGCACATAGATGCACGAAAAATAGAGGGTTAGGAACTGTAAAGGAGGGAAGGGTTACATTGAAGTGGAGTAGATTTATGTAGGTTGGCCCAACACTACTCTTCACAACACACGTACCAACAAGTAAGGTCTGATGTTGAGTGATTGATGGAAGGAGAATTGATCACTTTTCATACTGACAATGGGCAAAATGAAGATAAAACTACTTTCTTGTTAAATTTATTTCACCATGTGAAGCTGCAATGGATTCGGGATTTCCTGCACCAATCAGGATGTTCCCAGTTTGAGAGGGAACCACAGTTTAATTGGTATCTGGGAACATTTCAAGTCTGTGATCAGGCCAAAGCAAAGGACTCTTCTCATAACCTTTTATAAAATCTCAGCCAAAATATCATGTAGATCTATTATGTTGTGTAATCCTACTCATTATATGGTATTATGTGGTACTTTGTTGGAATGTATTGGCTGTATAATTTATTCTGTTCACCAGGAGGGATCAAGATGTCAAAGCTGACAATTTATTAATAGACGTGGAATGTTAGTTCAGATGAGGCTAAGTCTCCTGGCAAAGCTTTCCTCAGATGCCTATGATTAAGCTTTCCCATGAGATGAGTTTTTAAAAAATATTCACAAGCTCACCGGCTAATTAAAAAAAACCATTAAGGTTGGGATATTTGGCCGATGACCAATAATTATACAGCCTTGCAGGATAATGATGGACCTGTTGCTTTTCCATTGATAAGAACAGCAATGAACTATGATGAACATTTTGGGTGAGCAATGGCAGGAGCATGGGGGCGGGAGGGAAGAAGAACATCCTAGAGTAGAACATTTCCAACCTGAGTTGGCAATGCCTTCACAAAAGTGACCCTCGAACACTTTGAAAGCTCCTTGCACTGGGATCCCGAGTGGCTTAGCATTTAGATGTCTATGTGACACTAAGCCAGAAATGCCTTAGAGTCTTTCATCTATAGATCTCCAGCAGAAGAGATTGACAATGGAAAAAAGCCAGGAAAAAGTTTCTTCCAACTTTTCATCAGTGATCGCTGCTGGGAAAACTCCGTGTTAAGGTGAGGTGGAGATTTACCCTCTAGCTCTCTCCCACATCCACTTCTTTCCATGGTGTATCAATCCACCGGTGCAGTTGATGTGTTTAGAATAAGCTTGTTACCAGGTGCCGATACAAATGAAAGCACAAGAGACGACAGATGCACAAACAATCTTCTGGAGTAACTCAGCAGGTCATCTTTGCATCTTAGGGAAAATGAATTGTATCCAAGCTCTTCTCAATGTATTGCTGGATTTATTTTACTCCAATTCATTCTCTTCCAGTCCTGAGTATTGTGAAATACCAATGGTCTGGGAAAGTTCTACCATGGAACATCAAACTGATGACATCTGGTAAGTATTAACAAATCCACTTTTTGCACTTTGACAATAAACCTTCTCCAAACAGAATACGAGTATTTTGTTGCCCCAGTTTTTCATGAGATTCAGTAGCAGCTGTTTGGCTTAGATGAACAACTCTCTGAATATTTTGTTGAGAGGTTAAAGATATAGCGGGAAATATTTGCAACACTTCTCCCCAGGCAAGAGTCTGCAGTTTATCTTTCAAGCCCAAAGCTGGGACGCTGGGAATTGCATTCCTCATTCACTGCTGGGCAGTTATACAGAATAGAAATAAATGAGCTTATATGTAGATATTTGGAGGATTTCATATGTAGCATCACCGTTATCACAACAGCTTTTCCTGTTGCCAAATTGTTTAGCTCTAAGTAATTTGATCATTGTACTATAATTACCTCTCAATCTTGGAGTCTTTTCCTTCAAGTTGTACAAAGAATTACAGTACAACCTTCTAAGGCCATTTTCTTTTGTCATTCTTAGAAAATAAGAACACAAATATTTGTTTTAAATATAGAGATACAGCACGGTAACAGGATTTTCTGGCCCTTGAACCCGTACCGCCCAAATACACCCACGTGTCCAATTATCCTACTAACTCCGTATATCTTTGGAACATGGGTCGAAACCCACGTGGACATGGGGAGAACGTACAAACTCCTTTCAGTTAGCATCAGATTGACGTTAAAAAGAATAGAAAAGAGAGGTTAGGGTGTAGAAACCAACCCCCCCACCCACCCACCGCCCCCGGTAAGAATCCATAGAAGAGAGATAGGATGGTTTTGAAAGCAGTGAAGTGATAAAGTAATGGGGGTAAAAAAGGCAAAGGTTGCAAGAGGAGAGAGTGAAAAGAACTTCCCTCATGGCAGAGAGATCAAAGACGATGAGGGGCCTAACCAGAGGCCGAGGATGGCGTTGGCTGCAACGTCAGTACCCGAGCAGGTGGCACTGTAATAGGGTTACGCTAAGCAGACAAAGCAGGAGTAGGCCATTTGGCCCCTTGTGCCTGCTACACTGTTCATTGAAGCATTGCTGATCGTTTTTAAGTTTGAGCATAACCATTATTTCTGATTTCCTTGAAGTTTAAACATCTCGTGATCTCTACCTTGAAGCATACTTCTAAGATAGTGAGCAGGTGAAGAAATTCATTCTCATCCAATTCTGATGGACAATCCCTTATTTAGAGATTGTGTCCTCAGGTTTTAGATGAGTGTGCATGTGGATGAGTGTGCATGTGGATGAGTGCGCATGTGGATGCGTGTGCATGTGGATGCGTGTGCATGTGGATGTGTGTGCATGTGGATGTGTGTGCATGTGGATGTGTGTGCATGTGGATGCGTGTGAATGTGGATGCGTGTGCATGTGGATGCGTGTGCATGTGGATGCGTGTGCATGTGGATGCGTGTGCATGCGGATGCGTGTGCATGCGGATGAGTGCATGTGGATGAGAGTGCATGCGGATGCGTGTGCATGCGGATGCGTGTGCATGCGGATGCGTGTGCATGCGGATGCGTGTGCATGCGGATGCGTGTGCATGTGGATGCGTGTGCATGTGGATGCGTGTGCATGTGGATGCGTGTGCATGTGGATGCGTGTGCATCTGGATGCGTGTGCATGTGGATGCGTGTGCATGTGGATGCGTGTGTATGGGTGATTTGGTGCATCATTTGTCACTTTTCTTTAATCCTTGTGACCATTTCGATACTCTCCCTGGCTAGCTTTGTAAACGTTATGAAAAGTTGTGTCTCTGACCGCAGTCCAAGTTTCCTTTTAGTCCCCCAAATTCCTCAGCTGTTTTATTCCTTTGGCATCGATTCCAGAGTTAAGCTTCAAATGGAAACACATCACACATTAATGATGAAAACAAATCCATAGGTAACCAGATCATCCACAGTGGAGCTCTGACAGACTTCCTCTGACATCCATTTATTCCTCAGAATTTGAAACAAAAATGTGAGTCCACTCTCTTCCTCCAAAAGTCAGATGACAAACATTCCTCTCCACACAATATTTTATTCTATTTTGCTAGCGTAGGAACAATAGAAGATTCTGTGCTTGAATGCTGTGTGGGCTTTATTGATTAAGATCCAACAATTCCCCCCTACTTGATATTTGTGGAGTCTTGGATTGTATTCGCTCGAGTTCAGAAGAATGAGGGGAGATCTTATAGAAACATATAGGATTATGAAGGGTATGGATAGGATAGATGTAGGAAGGTTTTTTGAGCTGGCCGGGGAAACTAAAACCAGAGGACACAGTCTCAAGATTCGGGGGAGTAGATTTAGGACAGAGATGAGGAAAAATCATTTTTCCCAGAGAGTAGTGAATGTTTGGAATTCTCTAACCCGGGAAGTGGCTGAGGCTGCTTCATTAAACATATTTAAAATTCAGTTAGATAAATTTTTACATGATAGAGGAATTAGGGGATAGGGGGAGGAGGCAGGTAAGTGGAGTTAGGTCATAAATTAGATCAGCCATGATCGTATTGAATGGCGGAGCAGGCTCGATGGGCCATTTTTGACCTACTCCGGTTCCTACTTCCTATGTTCCTATGTTCCCGTCCCAAGGCGGTGCGCGAGAGGAAATTTAACGCTGCTTATGCTAAGGCTCTCTGTAGTGATCTCTCAGTAGGTCAAAGAATTCTTAATTATGATTCAAACAAAACTTTCAAAGGAAAAGTCCTTTTCGCAAAATTTTAGTAAGTTTTATTATTCTTAAAAAACAAATGATCCATCTGACTGAGGTAAGTAGAAGAGAGGGAACAGAAGCAGAGCAAAGCCATTCAGTCTTCATGCTTTTCATTGAGAGCATGGCTGTTCTTTTACCTCAGCGCCAATTCCTTGCCCTGTGGCTGACCGTTCTGTGTGTTTTGCTGTGATTTTGTGGAGAAGTGGACAAGTAATGGTGACATGTCACAGCACCCAGACAGCCTGCATGTGCACTTGCACAGACGGTGCCCAACTTGCTGAGTGTTTCCAGCACTTTTTGTGTTTCTTTGTTAAAATGTTTAAACACCTGGAAGCAAGTTGGTCGCTTCATCTCTTACATCCCTGGGTGTTAAAATGTTAAAACTGGACTGACTGGCTGAGGTTGGGTTTCATGTCCCATGAGAGGAATAGATCAGGTTAATGCTGAGAGCCCATAGTTGGGGAAGTGGTAACAGAGGCTTAAGGTTGGGGGGAGGAAAGATTAAACTGGAACATGAGGGGGTAACCTTTTTATATAGCGGGTGGTGGGTGTATGGAATAGGCTGCCGGAAGAGGTGCTTGAGGCAGGTATGATTGCAATTTTTAAGAAAGAATTGGATAGATGCATGGATAGAATAGGTATAGGCCAATGCAGGCAGGTCGTACTCATGTGGGTGGGACATCAGTGTGAGTAAGTTGGACAGTGTGACTCTATGGCTCAGTGACCTGACCTCGGATTATCAGTATTCCCTACTGTCAAATGTACGCATTTTCATGTCTGGCCCCACCGCTCCTGAAATTCACTTATGCTGCACTGGACCTTCAGGGAATGTTGCACAATTAGCTTCTGAAGCAGCCAGTGCCTCAAGACATGATCAGGGAATTCTTTCCCAGGTTTATGCCATTCTCCCATGTAACAGGAACTGTGATTCCAAGTAACCTGGCAACCAGGTAATTCTGGGATCAATCCTGACGAGTTGAACGCTTGCAAAGGGAGGGCCTCCCACTCACCCAAGCAAAATGTTCTGACTGAAATATCCCCATCAATATTTCCATTGTTTTACGTTCAATGAATCTGCCAACAAATGAGGAGTTTCTTCAGTTAACAAATGCGAATCAGAATTTATTGTCATGAACAAGTCACGAAATTCATTGTTTTGCGGCAGCGTCACAGTGTAAACATTCATGAAACCACCTTAAAATAATAACTAAATAGTGCATGAAAAGTCAAAGTGAGGCAGTGCCTTTGGTTCATTGATTATTCAGGAATCTGACAGCAGCGGGGAAGAGGCTGTCCTTGTGCCGCTGAGTGCTCATCTTCAGGCTCCTGTATCTCGAGATGTAGTTTAGTATTTTTGTCCATGGAGATCTGGTTCTGTAATTTTGATCAGCAGTTGCTTTAAGGACAATATCAAAGGGAAAATTACTGCAGAATGGGTGTATTTTGTGAGCTGTTCATAGACCCAATGGACTGAATGGCCTCCGTCTGAATTTTAAGGAAATAAGAGCTGTCATTACCCACCTCAATTACTGACAGAAATTTACAATGAAAATAGAATGGTAGCATCAAGAAAAGGACGATGATCTGGTATCTCCAAGCTCAGGATATCTGGGAGACATATAGAATGGGTCCAGCGGAGCGGAGTGCAGAGAATAGCGCTGCTGCGGAGGATTAAACCACCCAGTCCTAATGTCGGGGCTCTGTACAGGCTTTAAACGGCCCGTTAAAGGGGCCACCGTTGCTTTTATTTAAAATCCTGCATCCGTGGATTGATGAATCGCGCAGGAGACTGTGGCTGCAAAAGCTTCAGGAAGACTTGGCTTCTCTTTCTCTCTTACTGTAAGGAGCGGCGGGTGACACTAGTGGTGACCCTTTGTCCATCTTACGGCAATTTCATGAAATATTATGTTCTGTACTATTGCATGGCAACAAAGGAATCAGAAATGGGCCCTTCAGCCACTGAGTCTACCCATCCTTCCCATTTTATTCTCACCAGTAGGGAGGGGGGCAGTTAACCAACCAGCGTACATATCTTTGTAATGCCCAGAGGGGGAACCCTCGCAGTAACTCCTCAATGAGAGATGGGATTGTTCCCAGTCAGCGTCGTTACAAGGTGTGGCTCCACCACCTGCGGTGCACAAATCGTTGACCCTCCTGGGTTCCTGAAGAGCAGTTCCTGCCCTGCTTTGCTGCCATCGTGTACTGAAAGTAGAGTGTGTAGTCCTACGGATTCCTTCTTTAATCATTGAGTGGGGCCATCTCTTCCTGCATCAGCTCCCTGATTAGGACCACTGCTTGTCAGTGATGGAAATCATCAAATTCACTTCCCAAAACATCAGTGAATGCCATATAATAAAAATGGAATTTAACTCCCTCAGTTACCGTCTTCTCGTCACAGGGGAAAATGGTTATCTTTGGATTGCTTCACAAGTCAGGTTCCTGCTTTGTGTTGACAGATGATCGTGATTTGCAAAATACCAGTGTCAATCCTAAAACCTCCTGTGATTAAAAAAGGACGGGATGAGTCAGTGTAAAATGGTGCCTGTGTTTACAAAGTTTAGATCCTCTCAGTTCACTAACTGATGCAACACCCTGTTCTAAATGACTATTTTTGCCCTTCTTTGCCAAAGAAATGCACACCTTTTTCAGCCAAAGCAGTCCTTACTGACCTCTCCCTAACGTTCTCTGTTGACTTTTCTTTCCACTGGTAACCACACCAGCCCAGGATCACTTTGTGGATCTACCAACTGACTGAGCCACTTGGGTTTCTCTTCCAATGACCTGCTGCAAGCGACTCCCAGCATCTTGGACAGCTGTTCTTGTCAGAGGTCAGGTGGTCACACGAGGACACCCATTTTCCCACCTTCCAGATGCTGGGACAGAGCCTTCCAGAGTTCAGAGTTCTCCTCCTGCTGGCAGACAGAACCTTCCACCTTCCCCCACCTCCTCCGCTCCCCAGATAATCCAGGTTGAGCTGGCAGGTCTCAGCTTGCAAGTGGGAGTGGGGAGGCACACTGGCTGTTACTAATTTGCAGCCTCACCTTTGGAAAGAATCTGCTGTTCAGGAAATGTCAATCAGTTCAAGGAAGTATCATGGACTGGTTACACCTGAAGTTTGCTTATGCACCCCTCAAGAGGAAGTATCATGGACTGGTTACACCTGAAGTTTGCTTATGCACGCCTCAAGAGGAAGTATCATGGACTGGTTACACCTGAAGTTTGCTTATGCACCCCTCAAGAGGAGGTATCATGGACTGGTTACACCTGAAGTTTGCTTATGCACCCCTCAAGAGAATTCTGGATTGGATTCCATTTCAGCTCCCCATCAAGGGGTCAGTCAAGTGCATTGTTAATTGTCCCAAGATACCTGAGCCTTAGTTGTTGCACATGAGCCACAGTTTCTCAGAGAAGACCCCTGGTTACTCAGGAGAGACCCCTGGTTACTAAGAGGAGACCTCTGGTTACTCAGTTGAGACCATTGGTTACCCAATGGAGACTCAGGTTACTCAGTGGAGATCCAGGTTACTCAGGGGAGACCCAGGTTTCTCAGGGGAGCCCCCTAGTTACCTAGTGGAACTTCTGGTTATTTTACATTTTTTCTGTACAACCAAAAAGGCAAGTAAAGGAAATTAACAAACAGTTAAACAAGAGTCAAATAAGAGCATCTGTAGGTCAGATGAAGTTTTCAGGTGTCGTGACCCGGGCTTTTTGGGTCAGGGAGTTGAAGGCTTTATACAAGGTCAAAAGGGGCGGGGGGGGGGGGTGCGGTGGGTGGTGCACAGGACACGTCAGAGTCAGGAATATAATTGATTCATTAGGAGACCCAATTTTTATTTACCCGTGCCCTACTGGCCTATCAAGTAACACTCTCAACCTTCAAAGCCACAAGCCACACATACTGTACCTTTTCAAAATTCACTTATTATTAACACATAAAATTTATCAAGAAACACTAAACCTACTCAAGCTCCATCTGACTACATTCTTATATTTACATTGTAGTTGTAAATCTTTTGGAAATAGGAAGTTGCTTAATTAAATGCTACATTTGCATTGTTTAGATCTAAGATTGCAGCATTTCTGGAAAGCCATCCTCTCGGTTTGTTCTTCAGCAGGAAGTGCGTGTTTAAAGCAAGCAATATTTCACAAATTGCGCTAACCGTTGCATGAACCCACACTGCCCTTGATAAACAGTTGTGAGTGAAGTTTTTCCAGCATCTTTTAAGTTACAGACAAGAGGGAAAGGATGGAGAAAAGAGCTGGTTTAGGGTGTTGAAGTCTCAATGGGAGGAGATCAAGGTACACTGAATGGCACCAGTGGTTGAGGCGCAGACTCAGAGGGGGTGGAGGTGAAGGCTGACCTGCCTGAAGGAGGAGGTGTAAATAGGTGTAAATAGAAAGAGATGGATGTGAACAGACTACAATGCTGGAACAGGTTCAGAGCACAGCACGCCAGGCAGCATTATAAAGAGAGAAGTGGAATGCTGCAGACGGGTGATCTTGCATCAGTGCTTGTCAGTTCTGGTACAAACTAGAAAGGCAGGTTATCTGAAATTCATTGTTATGTTCTGAGCAATTTCCGAGGTGTAACGGGCCTAGTTGAAAGATTTTGTTCCTCGAGTTTATGGCTGAGCTTCTTTGGAAGAAAGAGAGATCAGGGTGGGGTGGAGAATTGGAAGCTTAGGTCATCCTTTTTCTGCAAAATGACCATGCAGTGGCTTCTCCAGTGCAGATGAGACCAAATGCAGTTCACTCGAGATAAAATTGGCCAAGTGAATCTCTATTTCACTGAGGAAGAGCATTTGGGCCTCTGGATGGTGAAAAAGAGAGAAAAGTACAGTGAACAATGAGGAGAGTTTATTGATCTGTCCATAAGTACAATGTACAGAAGAACTGAAATTCTTCCCTGCTGCAGCCACACAAATATACAAGCTGTTCCATCTTCCTCGGCTGCTGGACAAGGGCCATAAGTGGATGGACGGTTGGGGAGGGAGAACCAATTAAGGAGATGCAGTGGGAATGGCCCTTCAGAATGATAACGAGGAGTGGTGGGGGGAAAGTTGTGTGTGGCGATAGCATCGTGCGGAAGATTCCTGAATTTACGGAGGATGGATGATCCAATGAAAATGAGGACAAGTAGAACTCATTCTGGCTGGATAGAGACACGGGAAATAGGGCCGACACAGTCGCTCGACCTGTCGGCTATGACAGAGGGCAAGCCAATTTTGGGAAAAAAGAAGAGATATGACAAGCACTAGTGTGGGAAGTGCAGTTATCAGAACAGATAGAAGGAGGCCAGAGATTCGATGAAAAGAATGGACTTACAGAACAGGGAGCAAAGCAGTCAAGGATGTAGTTGATTTAGATTCAGGGCTGGATCTTGGTCACTAATGTTTCCTTGTGCTAGAATTAGAAGCTGTTAAGAAAGAAAAAAGGTTAAGCCAAATATGAACCATGTAAAAGTGAGAGTGGGATGGAAATTGGCAGCAAGAAGGGTGTGAACATGTTGTGTATGAATGTTGGACACAGCACTAATGGAATGATCAATGCACCAAAAAAAGGAGAAAGAGGGGAGCAGAAAAGGACTGAAGCAGATCGTTCCGCACATCCCATGAAAAGACAAAGTTTGTGCCCACACAACTTTGATTTGTAAAAAGAAGTGGTTCAAGATCAGAATGGGTTTGGGTAGGTTGAAGAGAGTGGTAGTGGAGGAGTACCAGTTGTGCCTTTGATTGAGGAAGACTCCACCGACTGCCCTGGAATATGGACTGGAAATTGGCAAGGTTGCAGGAGGTGTTAAAAGGTTAAATGAGAAGTAAGTGAGCAAAGGGAGCGGCAATACAGTAATAGTGGGAAGAGGTTCTACGGGAAATTTGGAGTGGGTTCAGCCCAAAACAATGCATCGGCCAGGACATGTCTGACTGTGGATCTGAGGAGAAGGTGAAAATGGGCTGTGTGTGGTTGAACATGGTTCACTATTCGCTGAAAGTGAATCAGCCTGAATTATTGAATGGTTCTCACTCCACAGATGCCTGCTGATTATATCCAGCACTTCTGTTTTTATTTCAAGAATCTGCAGTGTATCTTTTCATCCTCGACGACTCAATTGACCAGACTTCTCACTTCTTGTGCAACGGAATGATTTCCCTGCAATTGTGAGGGAGAGTAGCTACCATGGTCCCAGTTCCTGCGACCATGGTTTTGTGATCTAAGCCCCGCCTCCTGTGATATTTGGGTACCATTTTTGGGTAATCAGAGCGGATGATTAAAGGGACACAAAGCAAGGCCCAGTTGCCAATGAACATTGAGCCCGAGGTCAGCTGACAGGAACATTAAACGCTCCAATTCCAGATCATCTACACCTCTTCTAATCCTTTCTCTCTTCTTTTGATCCACACAGATCCTTTCATGCACCCCTTCTTTCCAACACCCCATTCCCACCACCCTCTGTTTCCCAGTTTCTTTTTCCTCCCCCTATTGCTTTCAACTGCCTCTCCCCCTACTATTCCATCATCCCTCCATTATCTGGTTTCACTCTTCATCTTCCTTTATTAACGGACTAGTGTTGCCCAAATCAGTCACTTACTTCAGCTTGACCAACTGCAGCAGTATCACCTACGTTCTCTGATGAAGATCACCTGGCGAGAATACCGAGGTCCTTTCTCAAGTCGGAATGCCAGCAGTTTCAACCTTGGTGATGACAGCCCAACTGTGCTGGGTAGGACATGTTGTCCGAATGCCTGACGGAAGACTGCCCAAGGACATCTTGTACGGCCAACTGTCCGGTGGTACCTGAAAATGAGACCAGCGATTGCAGTACAAGGATGCACAGGACCCTCAAGAAATCTAACATTGCCCCATCAACATGGGAGGATCTGGCTCAAGGTCGCTCGCAGTGGAGGGACGCCATCGGAAAAGGTGCGGACGCTGCTGAGAACAAGCTCCAAGAGGCAACAGAGGAGAGGCACAGGAAGGGCCGCGACAGAGCTTCTGCCCCTGTTACCCCTCCAGGCCTCACCTGCTAAATATGTGGCAAGCAGAGCCGGTCAAGGATCAACCTGTACAGCCGCTCCAGGATGCGCAAATCAAACCCCACAAACTGACTGAAAGGAACTTTCATCATCCTACAGGATGGATGGCCAGAAGAAGTGGATTCCATAACTGTAGCCTTTTATCTCCACAGCACCTTCCACCTTTTTTTCTATGCCCACTTGTTCCCCCCCCCCCCCCATCCATCTGGATCCATTTGCCCATCAGCCCCTCCTCACATAGATCCACCTATCACTTAGCAGCTCCTGCCCCCATCACTTCTTCACACAGGCCATCTCTCTGTTTCCTTCTGCTGGCCATGCCTTTGCCTGGCCCATTGCATTACTCCAGTAGCTCATTCTTTATGCTTCAGTTCAAACCAATAGCAGAGGCCCATCAACCAGTGAGCAGACTGGTTCTGCCTGGAAGACGATGATGTCATTGATAACCAAGGAGGTCTGACCTGCGAACCTCCACAGCCTGGGATCATCACTCTTCTCTTGCTGTGTTCTTGTTGGATTAGAAAAAGGTTTAATACAACACCTGAGGAAGATAGAGGAGCACGGGAGCCTCTACTGCCTCGAGATCTGATTGGGGAGTTTTCTATTTGCCTCTCATTCATTTGGATTCATTGCCAATGTTTGTAGAGTTGCATCCAATTCTACATTACGTCCATTTTGGAGAGTATCCTATCACTGTTTACATTCTCTCCAATTTGTAGAGCGTGCACTTATCAGTTAGAACATGCTCCCCAAATTGTGGTAGATGTGGTCTCCTGGTTAGAGATCCTTCACTGTCTCAATGGCAATGACCTTGGACAGATTCATGGATATTAATCACTAAGCTGCTTTCTGAGACCTTTCCTCTCCACAACCTGCTTTCATGGGTGTAATCGTTTCCTTTCTCACGGACTGACATCCTGCCAGCGAGGCACATTATCCACTTCCACAAGCTGATCGGCCAGTGAACTGTGCAGATTGACCTCAAAGCCCTGCAGGAAAAGAAGACAGCGAAGCTGGGAATACAGATGAATAATTCCCTGATAGTCACTGGTAGATAGGGCCTTAAAGAGAGCTTTTGGCACATTGGCTTTCATAAATCAAAGTACTGGGTATTGGAATTGGGATGTTATGATGAAGTTGTATAAGACATTGGTGAGGGTAAATTTGGAGCATTGTGTGCACCTTTGGTCACCTGACTACAGGAGAAATATCAACAAAATTGAAAGACTGCAGAGATTTATAAGGATGTTGCCGGGACTTGAGGAATTGAGTTGCAGGGAAAGGTTAAACAGGTTAGAACCTGGGAGGATTGGAGAATGTTGATAGAGATATACAAAATTATGAGGGGTCTGGAGTACATGCAAGCCGGCTTTTCCCACTGAGGTTAGGTGAAACAAGAACTAGAGGACCTGGGGAAAGGATGGAAGGTGGAATGTTTAAGTGGAACATTAGGGACCGTCTTCACACAGAGCGTTGGTGAGAGTGTGAAACATGCTGCCATCTGAAGTGGCAAATGCAGGCTCAATTTTGACATTTGAGAAACGTTTAGACAAGTACATGGATGGGAGGGGCATAAAAGGTTATGGTTCAGATGCACGTCTTTGGGATCAAGCAGAATAATTGTTTCGCACAGACTGGGTGGGCTAAATGGCCTCTTTCTGTGCCGAGGGGTGCTATGGTTTTAGAAGTCATTCAACAGAGTGGCTCATCACCAGATCCTGGAAGCAATCCCCATCACTTTGCTTGGCTGGTGGAGAGGAGGTCCCTCCATCACATCCTCTGTTGTAGAGCTGGAATGTTCGACCCAACACATGCAGCCTTCAAGATGGCTGCAGCGAGGCTGAGGCAGTCCATTTCCTTCTGGAATATGTGTCTGCCAGTAAGGTCTGGGGAGGGCTGCATTAGTCTTTCCTGGGTTGAATGCCAAACAGCTGACTAACACAGAACCCTGTGCTCTCCTGGCTGTTGCCAGGGTAATGCTGAGGCAAATACCAAATGCTGCTGGGAGATCACTGATGGGTGCCTCGGGTCTGCCTGTCACTGACTGGTCTCCCTGCACAAGGAGCCATCCACGTGCAAATGCTGCAG
Source organism: Narcine bancroftii (assembly GCF_036971445.1). NCBI lineage: Eukaryota > Metazoa > Chordata > Chondrichthyes > Torpediniformes > Narcinidae > Narcine > Narcine bancroftii. Next base: position 173,613,372 of record NC_091476.1, read on the forward strand.
ACAGGCACGCTCCAAGAAGGAGTGAGATAACTTTATATCTGATGCTCCATCACTGAGACATAAAGTGTGGATTTAAAATCGTGATGGCCGCATTTCTGGACCAGTCTGTGAAGGGCATTGGAAGAAGTTCAAGCCTCAAATTTCCACTGGAAAATTTAAATTCCCGTAATTAAATGAATCTGGGGTAGAAAACTATGATCAATAAGGATGATTGTGATGTAACTGATTGTTGCTTCACTCGTGTTCTTTCTTTCTCCTCGCCCCCATGACTCCAAATCTCTCGTGATTCCTCTGAACCAAGGAGAAACTTGATAGTCAATGAGGGATAAACAATAAATGTCAGGATTGTTCCTGTTGTCCATATCCTATAAACAAATACATTGTTTATTCCTGAACTGAACTATCGCTTAAGAACAATCCAAAATTATGGTTCAGTTTAAACCAGTGACTAACTCTGAGCTCATTAGATAAGGAGGGTCAGAACACATCTGGCTTTTCCGCACTCGGAAATAACTGTCTGTCAGTGCTTTTCCTCATTGTCTCAATTCTTCCTGTACCTGCAAACTTCTCAATGCCAACCTGGCGGGGGGGGGGGGGGGGGGGGGGGGTGGGGTGGGTGGGGGGGGTGTGGAGGAGCAGCTTGATTCTCAAACCTTCCACTTACCTTAGCTGCAGGACTGCGCAGTAGGAAGTCTACTGGACAGGCTTGCTTTTTTTTTGTTTTAAATAAGCTGTGATTAAAATTGACCATGTGCAAAGTTTTATTGACTTAACCTCCCCTCACAAATAATCTCAACAAGAAAAAAACAGTACAAAGGTTGAGCATATTTTGCTCAATAATTGTTCCAACCTCTTAACCACTGTTTTATAACCATATAACCATTACAGTCGGAAACAGACCATCTCGGCCCCTCTAGTCCGCACCGATGTAAGTGATCTCCTCTAGTCCCACCTACCTGCTCCCTGTCCATAACCCTCCAATCCCCTCACATCCATGTACTCATTCAACCTCCTCTTAAATGACAAAATTGACCCTGCTGCAACCACTTCTTCCAGAAGGTCATTTCACTCAGCCACCGCTCTCTGAGTGAAGAAGTTTCCTCTCATGTTACTTCTAAACTTTTGCCCCTTAAACCTCAACATGACCCCTCATTCCAATCTCACCTACCCTCAAGGGAAAGAGCCTATTCACATCTACTCTATCTAACCCCCTCATAATTTTAAACACCTCTATCAAATCCACCCTTAACCTTCTATGCTCCAGGAATAAAGACCCAGTCTACTCAATCTTTCTCCATATTATAGATTCTGCCATCCAGGCAATATTTCAGTAAATCTTCTCTGTACCTCTCTACCTTATTGATATCCTTCCTATAACTTGGAGACCAGAACTGCACACAATATTCCAAACTTGGCCTCACCAATGCCTTGAACAGTCTCAACATCACCTCCCAACTCCTATATTCTATGCTTTGATTTATAAAGGCCAGCAGAACAAAAGCCTTCTTTACCACCCTATCTACATGAGAATCCACTTTTAAAGAACGATGAATCATTATTCCAAGATCTCCCTTGTCCTCTTTATTCCTCAATGCCCTCCCCTTCACCGTATACGTCCTGTTTTGATTTTTCTTCCCAAAATGAAGCATTTCCCACTTATCAATATTAAACTCTATCTGCCCACTTTCAGCCCACTCTTCTAAGCCATCCAAATCCTTCTGCAGTTCCTGAAAATCATCTTCACTATCCATAACCCCCTATTTTTGTATCGTCCACATATTTACTAACCCAATTTACCACTCCATCATCCGAATCATTAACGTAAATGACAAACAACAAGGGACCCAACACCAAGCCCTGAGGCACACAGCTCATCACCGGCCTCCATCCTGACAGACAGTTGTCCACCATAAGTCTCTGGCATCTACCTTCTAGCCACTATTGAACCCATCTCAACATTAATACCTAGCACCCTGTTCATTGTAGCCACCTCGTACCTTCTTTTCATTATCCTTTCTCATCAACCTTCCAAGGTCTTACTGAAATCAATCTACTGCACTCCAAAAATGTTGCCTGGATTGCAGTATCTTGAATATGGAGAAAGACTGAGTAGACTGGGACTTTATTTGTTGGAGTGTAGAAGGTTGAGAGGGGATTTGATAGAGGTATTTAAAATTATGATGGGAATAGATAGAGTAGACGTGAATAGGCTCTTTCCCCTGAGGGTCGGGGAGATTGGTACAAGGGGTGATAAGTTAAGGGTGAGGGGACAAAATTTTAGGAGTAGTATTAGAGGAAGCTTCTTCACTCAGAGAGTGGTGGCTGATTGGAATGATCTACCAGAAGAAGTAGTTGTGGCAGGGTCAATTCTGTCATTTAAGAGGAGGTTAGATGAGTACATGGATGTGTGGGGGTTAGAGGGTTATGGGCATGGGAGTGGGTAGGTGGAACTAGTGGAGTTTCATGTAAATCGGTGCGGACTAGAAGGGCCGATATGGCCTGTTTCTGTAGTGTAAATTGTTATATGGTTATACGGTTATACCCTAATCAACCATCCTAGTCACCTCCTCAAAAAATTCAACAAGATTTGTCAAACATGACCTTCCCCGCACAAATTATTGGGTGTCCCTGATCAATCCCTGCCTCTTTAGATACTAATATATATTATCTCTAAGAATACTTTCCATTAGTTTACCAACCACTGACATCAAACTTACTGGCCGATAATTGCTGGGCCTACACCTTGAGCCCTTTTTAAACAGAGGAACCATGTTTGCGATACGCCAATCCCGTGGTACCACTCCCACCTCCAGTGATTGATGAAAAATCAGTCAGAGCCTCCGCTATTTCCTCCCTGACTTCCCTCAAGGTCCTGGGGATAATCCCATCAGGATCTGGAGACTTATCCACCTTTATATGCCTCAAAAGTTCCAACACCCCCTCTTTCCTAATCCCTACATTTTCCACAATCGCCTCTTTTGCTTCTCTTATCCTACACGATTCCATATCCTTTTCCCTTGTGAATACCGACGAGAAGAACTCGTTCAATATCTCCCCCATCTCATTCGGCTCCACACACAGTTGTCCGCTCTGATACTCTTAATGGACCAATTTTATCCTTCATTCTCCTTTTGCATTTCACATATTTGTAAAATTCCTTCACCCTGTTCGCTATAGCCACCTCGTACCTTCTTTTCACTATCCTAATTTCTTTCTTAAGCTTATTCTTACCGTCCATGTATTTTCCAAGCATCTCGTCCATACCTTGCTTCTTGTATTTAATGTAGGTCTCCATTTTATTTCGAACAAACTTTCTACGCTCCCTTGAAAACCACAGCTCTCTCGAACGTTTGGCCCTGCCTTTTATCCTAACCGGAACATAAAGATACTGCACTCTCAAAATCTCACCTTTAAATGCCCTCCGATTCTCCCCTACCTCCTTCCCATAAAACAAATCAGTCCAAACCACTCCTTGCAAATCCCTTCTCATTTCATCTGTATCATGGACCCAGTGTCCTGGTGAGATTTTAAGGCTTGTTGATACCCTTCCCTTTATTTCCATTTCGCACTGTGCCACCGTACTGCACCAATGGTTTTCTGCTCTTGGCTTCTGTGGTTGTCCTCCATGGAAGGGAAGAAGAATTGGCCTTCCCTCACTTCTGCTGCAATATACCATTGTATGGACAACCTTGGAACTGGAAACAGAGCAGTATGTCGAAGCTCTCTGTTGAGAGCTCAGTACTCCAATTGCCAATCTTCCAGGGCCATCCTGGAAATTAAAGATTGATCTCCAGGACAGTACAGTGAAAAGTCCAGGTAAAAGCCAGAAGCATCCAAAAAGAGTAAAAAACAAAAGTCTGCACAAGCTATGATTGTAGTTAAAAACACAAGAATGCTGGAGGAACTCAGCAGGACTCGTAGCGTCCATAGGAGGTAAAGATTGGTCTGGCCTGAACCGTTGGTTATTTATCTTTACCTCCTTTGGATGCTGCATAACCTGCTGAGTTCCTCCATCATTTCTGTGATATTACTTTTTCACATAAGCACCCAAAAGCTTGTTGAGAAATTCCACCGTGTAATTCCGTTTGGAGACATTAAAATTGGCCTTCCTTTCCCAGAGTGAAAAGTGATGATGGCAACTTTCATGTCATTTTGCATCACAGCTGATCTGATTCCTGGGTTAATCACACATGGGGTGAATCAATAAAAGATGGGAGTCAGGGTTGCCAATGGAGCACCTCAAGACTGCTCTGCCATTCAGCAGGATTATGGCTGATCTTCTTCCACAGTTTTCCTCCCCTACACCATTTAGTCTCGACCGCCATCCCCTGCACCGATTAGACTTGACCTCCCATCGCCTACGCTGATTAGTCTTGGCCTCTCAACCCTTGCACCAATTGTCTAGTCTATACTCTAATCCTCCCATTCCCCCACACTCAATCTAACCACACCATGGACCTGGATTAGTCTTTATTCCCTCACCAATCCAGATCCCTGGAATCCAGCCTCGGCTCTTGCCGGAAAGATTCGAGGAAGCAGTCTAGGCTGCACTTATTTTGAATTTCACTGAAACAGATTTGCTTCATACAAAAATAGGGGCAATATAATGTTTTGTGGGGTGTGTTAGAGACAAAACTGATGCAGTGAAAACCTCCAGGCATATATATCTCCAGCCAGATCAGCAAATCTGCTTAGTATTAAGCCTGGTGTCAACACACAGGCAACCATGGACAGGCGTAATGGTACAGACAGAAAGAAGGTTTGACTCATTTCCATTTATTTATTCTTGGAATATGAGCAATGGATGTTTTTTCCGTGACGTACCTGATCAACAATCCGAACTATTCTGGTTGCCGTCTTTCCAAAAGTACTTGTGTGGCTGCAGGAAGTAAAGGTTTTGGTGCATTTCTATATTGTACGATATATCATTATCAGTTTACCACAAGTTATTAATCTCTGCTTTAGATTTTCAGATCTGCAGCCCAAACGTTTCCAAGAGCATTCTGTTGGGAAGTCTATCGCCACAGATTAAACAAATGGATGCGCCAAAGGCTGAGATGAACCTCATCACGAACAGTATACAAGCTTATATGCACATAACTTGTAAGTACCCAGCTCTTACATCTTTTAATTTAATCTAATTTAGAGATGCAGCGTGAAAACAAGGGTCCTTTTGGCCAACAAGCCCATGCTGCCCACAATGTGACCAATGTGACCAATTACTTGCTTCGCCCAACACCTCCTCTCCATCTGCAACAAAAGTGACCTCCCTGTAGCCAACCATTTCAATTCTGAGTCACACTCTCAAGCTCACATGTGTGTCCTTGGCCTTTCACGTTACTCCACCCTGACCACCCGTAGATTGGAGGAACAACACCTCATTTTTCGTCTGGACACTCCAACCCCAGGGCATGAACACTGAGTTCACTGCATTCCACTAATCAGCTTGATTTTTCCCCCTTCCCCCCCTTAACTAGTTATTCCAGTTCCTACTTCCTTTCTCTTTCCAACTGGCCTAGGCTCCTCACCCCCTCCTGCAGTGTCCCCCTCACCCCTCTCCCCTCCCCCCTTTTGTTCGGACGTCTCTCATGTTTCCCCCATACCTTGATGGAGGGTTCAAGCCCGAAATGTTGGTGATGTATCTTTACCTTTGCTACACAAAGGCACTGTTGGACCTGCTGAGTTTCTCCAGCATTTGTGTATATTTACACTTAACCACAGTGTCAACAGAATCTTGTGTTTTACCCCCATTTAATCTGCTTACATCTTTGGAATGTGGGAGCACCCAGAGGAAACCCACACACATCCACGGGAGAACCAACAAATTCCTTACAGACAGGTTTCAAACCCATCTCGCAGGCCCTGTAGCAGTGTTGTGTTAACTGCTACTCGAACTCTGCCCACCTGCATCCATTCTCGCTAGCCCAAAATACCAAGTTGAATGAGATGGGCTGAAGAGCCTGTTGCACACTGCATGGCTCTATCCATGGGCTGCCTCTCTCTGCGGCAGGCCAACTGGGAGTCCTTGCTCCACTTTACCAGAGTATCTGGGGTTGGAGACAAGAAGGCGATGGGGTAGATGGTCCGACTTCTAAGCCACTGGCCCTGAGACCAGTTGGGTCACAGAAATGGCAGCTATTTATTACAGGGTCCCACATCAACCAATCAGCTTCCCTTCACTCAGCGAATCCATGCCTGGGTGGAGAAGATCCACAAATTTGGGCTGAATGGCGTGTAGAATTGCAGGGACCTGGGCAGCCAAAGCATTCAATCACACTCACTCTGACTTCTCCAGAGATTTTATGGGTTATCTGGCCAAGTCACCATGGACCCTTCTCATCAGCTTAACAGAAATCCAACCCCTTCACACATGGAAAATGGAGGGAAGGGAAACAGAGACCATCTGTCTACACTGATGGCCAGATCCAGGGTCCTGGAAGGTAGGAAGAGACCAAAGAAGACACCTTCGATTCCCTTTGGAATGAAACCATTGATACCACTCAGCTTTTAATAGTTCAACCAAAGCCACAACAAAAGGCGTATAACTTAGCAGTCAACTGCTAGTCCTGCTTGTAAAAGCCTTTTAAAGCAAATGGATATTTATTGTTGGATTTTGTGGAACTCTGGTCAAAAAGCAGAAATAAAGGATTGCTCACGTGCTCCATGAACTTTGCATCGTTGACTCCACGGGAGACCAGAAATGTAAGGAAGGATTTTTTTTTCCAAGGGAAATTATATTCTGTGTCTCATGTGCATCGAAACTCCCAATGCACTCTGACAGATTACACTCCCCAGCAGTGATCAGCTATTGAGAGGAACTCTCATTTCAATGTAATATTGCTCAGCTCATTCCCACAAATGAGCCGGAAATGAAAAGTTTGCCTGAGGCATACGATTCCTATAAAGCAGGGCTTTTATATTTTTGGAGAAACAATCCAGAAAATACAAGCTCAAGTCCCATTTGGCAGTTTGTGAATGTTAATTTTTTTTTAAATTTAGACATACAGCACGGTAACAAGCCATTTCAGCTCACGAGTCCATGCCGCCCAATTTACACCCCTGGTACATTTTGAACGGTGGGAAGAAACCGCAGCCCCTGGAGAAAACCCACATAGACACAGGGAGAATGCAGAAACTCCTTACAGACAGTGCGGGACATACCTTTAAATTGCCAAAACCCCTTAAAGGATGTTACCTTGTGAAATATGAATAATATACATAAATGATTTTCTTATTCAATTCTAATGATCTGGACATTGTTAGGGAGACCAGCATTTATTGCACATCCTTTATTGCCCTGGAGAAGGTGGGGCTGAGTTGCCTTTTTAAATTGCTGCAATCCATCTGGTGATGGAATCCACACAGTTCTCATGGGGAATGAGTTCCAGCATTTCTACTCAATCCACGTCTGGATGATATATGACATGAAGAGGCCTCCTGTTGTGACTGGTAAGATTCAGCTACACCACACCTGATGGGATAGATAATGCATGTATCAGCTGCTTGGGCCATTAGCGCGTACCCTGTCCAGATGCATCACAACCTGGGACAGGAACTGCTTTGTCCAAGACCACAAGAAACTACAGCTCAGGGCATCTCACAAACCATCCTCACCCCCCACTGACTCTGCTGTTTTTGGAAAACCCTAACCCAATTATTTTAAAGGACGCATCCCACCCTGTCCTGTCTCTTCTTCCCTCTTCCTTTGGGAAGACACATGAGCTTGAAAACACAAACCTCCACATTCAATTAAAGATTATTTCCTGTTGTAGTCAGACCCTAAAACGAATCTCTCCTCAGTTAAAAATGATGCCCTTGCACTGTTTATCAGTACTTCTTTCCATTATCCTGCACTTCATCCTGGGGCACTAAACCCCGCACTAGACAACTTGCAGAAACACTACACCCTTCACTTTGTTTCATGATTTTACTCCCTGCTACACTTTGGTGTGAGTGAAACAAGAGACGTCTACAGACGCTATGATAGTAGATAACACACAAAAGTGCTGGAGAAAGTCAGCAGGTCCTGCAGCGTCCATAGGACGCAAAGAAACCAATGTTTTCAGCCTGACTCATTGTCAAGGTAGAAGCAAAACACAAGCAGGCAACTGAATATAAAGGTGGGGGGGAGATTCTGTGAGAGTCTCTCTCACCGCTTCTCATCGACACTCCCTGCAAACATTGAGACCATGACCTCCCCCGCCCCTTCTTCCCTCCGCCCCCCCCCCCCCCCCCACTTTTTATTCAGGCACCTATCTGATTTTTGATCATTCATTGATGAAGGACTCAGGCCTTTCTTTGCCTCCAATGGCTGTGGGACCTGCTCAGTTTCTCCACTACTTTTGTGTACATACTAAAGTTTGAGCTGACTTGTCTGGATAGCAGGCAATGCAAAGCTTTTCACTGCATCAACAGTAAAGAATGGCCTGAAATGAGGCAAAAGCTTCCAGCTATCTCTTGTTTGGGAGCTCCAGCAAGTTTGCAATAAGAGGGTCACACCTCATGAATGTGATGTGAAACAAGAAAGTCAGCAGGTGCTGCAGCTTCCCATGATCGGTGCCAGAACAAGTCTTAGCGGGGTTGGGGGGGGGGGCATTAGGATAACTGCATGGGGGGCACAATCTGACACGTGAAAACTCACTCAGTGGGGGGAGGAGCAGAAAGAGGACACTTACCATGTTATAAGTGGCGTCCCGTGCAGGCCGTGCGTGGCCATGTTTCTCCTTGTGCGCATCCACTAGTGCTGGCTGGCGCATGCACAATGGATTTGAAAACCGGGGCCACTGGTGTCACTTTCACCTCCCTCCGATGGAAGTGATGCTAACAGCACCAGCTGGCACTAGCGCATGCATGCAAGGATAAACATGGCCATGCAAGGATAAACATGGCCATGCAAGGCCTATGGACCCTGGGACGCTGCCCTTACCATGGTAAGTGCCCCCTTTCTAAGCCTACATCCCCAAATGGAGGACAAATTAACGTCCAGTTCCGGGTGACACCAGACGGAGGAGAGATTACTCAAAATCTGGACTATCCGGCCTAAAATCGGATGACTGGCCACTCTAGCGTGGGTAGGGATCACAATGCTTGTGGATAATGCTCACAAATGCCCCCCTTGGCACCAACGCTGCAGCTTCCATAGAAGACAAAGATTTTAAACCATGTTTTCGGGCCAGAGGCCTTCCTCGAGGTAAGGTAAGGCAATGTACCTTGAGGAAGGCTTCAGGCCCGAAACATTGCTTATATATCTTGCCTCCTTCGGATGCTGTAGGACTTGCTGATTTTCTCCAGCACTTTTGTGTGTTTACTCATGCAAATGGTGATGTTGTTCAGAATTAATTTGTCCCTTCCAGGAATTTACTTCGAAGATTAAGCCTAACTAGGTGCAATGCTTTCTCTCTGCAGCAAACCCAGAAAAGGCAGCCTTGTACTTCATTACAGGGGTGTGCTTTGGTCTCATCCTGACACTTTGCCTGCTCGTGATCCGAATCTCCTGCCACGCTCACAGTGACACCACTGGCGCCATTAGCAAGAAAGAGGACGATGGCAGTGAGGAGGAAGACGAGGAGGATGATGAAGAGGAGGAGGTGGGCGATGGGTCACCCACGGCAACAGACTTGGCCCTGGCCAACCACACCCAGGCTCCCACAAGCTCCAGCGTGAATGTCTTCACTTCCGCTGAGGAGCTGGAGCGAGCCCAGTTGCTGGAGGAGCGAGAGCGCATCATCCGTGAGATCTGGCGGAGTGGGCAGCCTGATATCCTGGGCAGCGGTTGGCACCAGTTTGAAATGGAAATGCTGCCAAACGGAGGTCAACGAGAGCATCGAACCTGGAGCCCAAACTCCCATGGGAAGTACTGAAAAACAAAACACGAGAGATACAGCTGATTCAAAAAATATTATTTTCTATTTAGCTCTGGATGTATGGAAAACACGTAGCCAAAGATGAGTTGTTAAGTCTGTGCACCAGGGGTATGGATTACCTGAATCAAAAAGTACATGGCAGGACAATGGAAGAGCCCTGCAAAGTATTCAGGACAGGTTTGTGAGCTCACTAGGTCACTGCCATTGGTACTGCATCTGGGCTGGAATCTGGAATCATTCCATAGGGAGGTACGAGGAAGAAGCAATGCATTCTCAAAGAAAACCCGCGCCTGTTTGGAATCTGTGACTTCAGATGTTGACAGACCAATGGATTCAGAAAGAAAGTAGTCCAATGACTGACCCATCCCTCTCAGATTCATTGGGTTTATTTCTCGCCAGGAATAGCCAATAATTCAAGAGAAATGTTGCTTCTCTTTCTGGGACCTACCTAATCCCATCTGGACTGGAATCAAATCAATTGTCTTAAAACCAATATTTTTGTATATTCAAAAACTATATTTCTGACAAGCTCTTAACAGCTTGTGTTTGCGGTGGCAGAACTAATGCAATGATCTGGGTCTGTTTCCAGAGACTAATTATCTGGGTGCTTGAATTCTTTAAGAAGTTCACTTATGAACAATGGTACTGATTTAATAGTTGGACTGATGTATTAAATGTTGCTTACCTGTATAGTCAATATCTTGCATGATGACATTTCTATATACGTGTTGCCAATATAGTCAGTGCTTTACACGTGATTATGTAAACTAGTGAGTTAAATGTGACCTGCTTGCAAAGATGAAGTTGCCATGACTAGAAGTGCCATATTATTGGTCTCTTTGTAACACAGACTTGTCGTTCCAAAGATGTTGAGTTTAGTGGCTTGTTTCTTTTGGTCAAAACCCTGTCAACAGTGTCGGAAAATAGTTACAATTGGTCAAATTCATCCTACTTATTTGTGCCCCTTTGAAAATTGTACGTGTTGGAGAGTACAACAGTGGGCAAGAGCCAAAATCTCCTCCCCACACTCGATTCAGTCAACTGGTTTCAGCTGAACCAGCTGGTCTCAATGTTACTGCTGGGAATATTGACTGATGTTTCGACTCATGATACTGAGTACAAACTGGTTCAAAGGATGGCCTGATGATTTCCTTTCACAACTTAGGTACTTGGGTAGGGCTTGGAAAGGTAACTCACCTATTGAAAATATTTTGACTAAACTCCCTCCCTTGAAGATAACCAGCTGAAATAACATTGACACAAGACTGCCTCATAATGATATGACTACCTGGGAAACCTTATTCCAATTGTTTTTGGCTCAGGGAGTTATAGTTTATTCTCAGTTCTGGGACAGCTCAAATCCACTTCAGACTGTAAACCACCTTCTGTGCCTGTTAGCTATCAGGGATAGGAATGTATCGAGAATTTGCCCCTTACAGAATCAGGAACAGTGATATAAATTAAATACTGAAAAATTAAAGGAGATGTATTGAAGATAGGAAATTCTTTAAACAGTCATAAGAAGAGATCCTTGATCACGTGTTACAATCACCAAACAGGTCGTATTGGAGCAGCAAGTTCAAGTCTGCTGCCTTGTCTGGAGGGGAGATTTAATGAAATTAATCTTGGGGTTGGGAACTTGAGTACGTGGCGAGACAGAAGAAACTGCACTTGGAGCAGAGGGTTAGGAGGAGATTTAATTGAAATGTTCAAATTATTAAGCATTGATTAGAGTAAATAAATATAACTGATTTCAGTGGCATGAGGTGGGCGCAGATTTTAAGATCATTGCCATGGGAATCAGAGGTGAGATGACGATTGTTTTTACAAACTAAGATTTATTTTAGACCCAGGAAATCTTGGTTACCCTTTACTCCCTCTGGGTGCTGCATGACCAGCTGGGTTTCTCCAGCATGTTTGTGTATTGTACTCAATCTTGCCATCGGCAGATGGACCACATGGAGCACTCATCCTGAACGTTGGACATTTGGGGAAGTGGATTCAGTCATAACTTTGAAAATGGAAATGGACACAGTCATAAAGGGAATTCTTTTCAGAGCTGTGGGGAAAGGGCAGGGAAATATGATTACAGAGGTGTGGATTTCTGGGCTACGTTATTCAAGGGGGCTGGATCTTCCTGGATTAGCTTGTTGCTCAGGATTGTGGATCCTGGTCCCTACCTGTTCATACTCACCTGCCCCAGGTCCAGAGGATGATCTTCACGTGCTTGAGTCCAGTGACAAGGTTAGATGGTGAAAGGGCCTCAGGCGATGGATTTATGTGGTTTGCCACAAGATGGCCCTAATGGGCTTTGACGGAGATCGAGTCTGTGGGTAGAGCTTTACCAGCCGTCAAAGTTGTCATGGATTTCAATATTTTTAAATGTCTCTGACATTCAGAGTTATTTTAAAAGATATTGAAATTGAAATGAGTGATTTATAAAAAATAAAGAAATTATAAGTAACTAAAAAAATTAAATGAAGGTAAAATGATTTTAAAAATTGTTTTTCTTTGTGACTTTGTATCTCATAGAGATGTATAAAATCATAAGGGCATAGATGAGGTGAATAGTTATAGACTTTTACCCAGGGCAGTGGAGTCTAAAACTAGAGGATATTGGTTTGAAATGAGAAGGGGAAAGAGGAATAGGGGACCAGAGAGGCAACATTTTACACACAAAGGATATGGAACGATCTGCCAGAGTAAACTATAGAAGCCAATACAATTAGGACAGTTAAAAAGACATTTGGCCAGATACATGGATAGGAAGGGTTTAAAAGGATATGAACGCAATGGAAGTAAAAAGGGACCAGCTCAGATAGGCAACCTGGTCAGCAGGGCTGAATTGGGCCAGAGTGCTGCAAATCTCCATGATTCTCCGACACAGGGTGAGAACCATCAAGGGGCTCTCTGAGATTTAGCCTTGCTGTTGCATTCTATGTGAAGTCCTGCACTGGGGAATGGAAACCAACCTGGACTATCCCTGGAGCTTATCTCATGGGAGGCTGAGGGAGAATTGCTCCCTTTTCATCCCTTACCTCCTCAGGAAGAAATAGAAGCTGGAGTCGGCCCTAAAACCCAACAAAACCCACGATCGCAGATGATCTTGTGCCTTCGTCCTCTCTCCTGTGCAATCTAGTATGATTGGAAATTCATTCACCAGCTTTAATGTCTCACCTCCATGAAGACAAGGTGAGCATCTCCATTCGGTTATGTATTCTTCTTTTCCATGCAGCCCTTTGGTTGGTGGACAAACATCAGGGCACTTTGAAGAAACAAGGATATAAATATCATCTCCTGGTAACATTACATCCTTCACTGATAATGAGCACTGACAAGATGCCCAAGTCACTATAAAAATGCTCTTTTGAACAAGATCAATAGCACCAAGTAGTTTTATTTACAGTATATAGTGCAATGTCCCAAGTGAATGTGCAAGTGTGGTGATTAAATTGGATTTTGTTCGGTCGGGACAGAATGTTCACTTAGTGAAACACCTGATTGCACGGACAGATCTAGACTGTCGTATCATTTATAACAAAGTATTTATATTGGGCTTTAATACTGCCTCAATAGCATGAAGTTGACGTTGAACTGACTGGATGTTGATCATCTTATTCAAATCTGCTGAATGAACTCATTGAGTGGATCTGGTGGGCAAAAGGGAATTGATGACACTTCAGGTCAAAACCATTCATAGGAACAGGAAAAAAAATAAGAAATAGGAGTCGTCCTTCTGGCCCAGTGATTTGCTCCACCATTCAATAAGATCATGGCTGACCCGGCCACGGACTCAACTCCACTTACTTGCCTGTTCCCCGTATTCCCCATTCTGTTCAAAAATCACATTTATCATAATTTCATTTCTCCAGCAGATCCTGCTTATCCCATTGAGTTCATTCAGTAACACAAAATGCCGGAGGAACTCAGTGGATTAGGCAACATCCATAGAAAGCAATAGATAGTCAACGTTTCAGGAAGAACTCCTTCATCAGGAACCCACCAGGTGCCAGCATCCATCCAGAGGTCATCGAGCAGATTATTGAATGATCCAGATCCCAGCATCTGCAGTTTCCCTCATTTCCTCTTTCAATTACAATTTGTTTCACTTACAATTGATGATAATGTGATCATACTTTATCTCCTAAGTATTAAACTTAACAATCCAAAGGCCATTAAAATGTGTGTGTGTGTGTGTGTGTGTGTCTGCATGTGTGTCTGCATGTGTGTGTGTGTTTTGTGTGTGTGCACGTGCACATGCATGTTTGGGGGGGCGGGCGAGGTTGGTGGTAGGAGACCAAAGGACCTTCTCAACAGGTTGGACCTTCCTGTTGCCATCATGATTTGAACACGTGTATCTTTCCAGAGAGGAGAATGATGTATTGATTTCCAGGTTGCAATTTAATAATTCTTATTTCAAATGTTGCTTCAGGTTATATTTTGTTTTGCTTAATTAAAAAATAGTTGAATTAGGTCAAATTGACTCTGTACCTGTTGAATAAAAACAATGTTCTGGAATTATTGCTCTTATTTTTAAGTCTGCGGATTTGTCATGTGTTGTTCTAATGAACTTGGGGGGAGGCAGGAAGAGACCTCAGGGAACCTGAGAAGATAGGTATCCCCTCTTCTCGGAGCACAGAAAATGGAAAGGTGTATGTAGGAAGGTCTCAGATCCTTTCCAGAGGACAATTAAGGATGGAAGCTAAATGGAGATCTGTGTCCCAGGCTTTTCTAACTTCTCTGATATCAGGATCTCAGTTGTCTAGGACTCATCTCCAGCTGGTTCTCTTCTTATGTTTGTTGACCCATGACCCTGGGAAGGAAGCAGGTCCTCCAAGCCCTCAAGGCTGTTACAATTCTATCAAGATCTGTACTTCAACCTTATTTATAACCATATAACTGTTTACAGCGCAGAAATAGGCCATATTGGCCCTTCGAGTCTGCGCCAGTTCACATGAACAATTCCACTAGCTCCCCCCTCCCGCTCTCCGCCCATAACCCTCCAACCGCCTCACATCCATGTGCACATCCAACCTGCTCTTAAATGGCAGAAGGGACCCTGCCTCAACTATCTCTTCTGGAAGATCATTCTGTTTGTTTTATTACTCATTTATTTTCTGGAAGATGGGGATCTCCAGCAATACCAGCATTTGTTGTCCATCCATAACTGCCTTCAAACAAAGTCCCTTGCAGAGTCAACTGCATCAGTGGATTTGAAAAGAGGACAGACCGCAAAAAGGTTGACAGAGTTCCTTGAAGAGGAAAATTGAACCAAGTACGTTTCTACAATAGTCCTTTACCTTGTGGCCATTGTTTCCAATATCTCTTTTGAAAAGATCCACAATTAACCTAGTGGGATTTGAACTCTGATCTTTGGACCAGCAGTCCAGTAACTAAATAACTGCTTGTTGTGGCACCATCCCATTCCTCGAAACCCATACCCAATAAGCCTAATCATCAATATTTCAGAAGCTCTTTGTGATCCTAGGCATTCAGAGTTCTTGGGGGAGATTGGGGATGGAGAGAAGAGTGACTCTGTATGGAATAAATGCCACCAAAATGATGGGGTTAATTTTAAAGTTATTGGTTATCAAGTGGGAGAATTTTTTTTTCATATCTCACCGTAACCCTAACCCTAATGTCCAATCCTCTTCACGATTTAATTTTTTTTGATCTTCTAAGCCAGTGGTTCTCGACCTTTTTCTTTTCACTCACATCCCACTTTAAGTAGTCCCTGTGCCATCGGTGCTCCGTGATTAGTAAGGGATTGCTTAAAGTGGGATATGAGTGAAAAGAAAAAGATTGACAACCACTGATCCAAACTTAAGAAAATAATCCTAAGTTTTTGCAACTGGCACAGAGGGATCAGATATATGTTGAAAATGCACAGACTGATTATTTGGCAATTGGGTTTTACAAATATTCTGCAGAAAAACGATGGCTTTATGGTAGAATTTCCGGTTCTGCCTCGTAACCCTGTTCTTGGTGCAACAGATGGACTGCCTGATTTTGAGCAAAACTCGATTCAGAATGATATTAATTACAATACTCTTATTCTATAAGATACAAGTGACTTATTGCGCAGCCTGTGTCCTGGATATTCAGAAATTCATTTGCAGTGCCTGTGCACGTGAAGACTTTTGGGAAAACACAGTGATGTTGGAAAATATTCTGTTGAGCACTTGTGCCTTGCGTATTGCACCAGAACATGGGCTTCTCATTCTAAAGCAGGCCTCAGTTGGAGAATTAAGACCTGCTACTGTTCGATAGCAGGTTTATCTGGATTGGGCCAGTGCTGTGTGAATCATAGAGCACTGATGGCATAGGAATTACTTAAAGTGGTATGTGAGTGGAGAGAAAAAGGTTGGGAAATCCTGGTCTAGACAGTCTGTGGTGGTACACCACCGGCCTACTGCAGGGGGCAACCTCTGTACCTGCAGGGGTGTAAGGGGACAGGACAACACCTGGCCAGCTGTCAATCAGTCAGCCTGAATGGATCAAGCCCCATCCGGTCGGGTGTCAATCACCCTCGGGGATATAAGCCTGCGCCGGCTTTCCGAGGCCTCACTCGGAGTTACTGCGGCTACAGCCAGCCTGGCTCTGTGGAAGTCTTTGTGGATTAAAGCCTGTTGTACAGTCTTTATCTTTGTGTGTGTCTGATTCTGGCTGACAGCGCACCACACACTCAATGATGACAGGGAACCACCAAGCACCAAGGTGATGCTTGTGGCGTAGATAAAAGCTCACCCTTGACTGGAGGGAGAACAAACGATTTTATTAGCTTACAACACAGGTAGGGATCATGAACAGGCTTCAGAGGGGTTCTGGGTTTAGGCAGGAAACTAGGGTTATATACGGGCTCCAGGGGGAGGATCCGGGAGGCGGGACCAGTCGTCAGTATAGTACACCTCTAGTGAATCCCAGTTCACTTCAATGCCTACTTACACTGAACATTGTGCAGTTAATGTTGGTTGTTAGAAGATTGTGGATTGAAGTAACATTC
This sequence comes from Narcine bancroftii, assembly GCF_036971445.1. NCBI lineage: Eukaryota > Metazoa > Chordata > Chondrichthyes > Torpediniformes > Narcinidae > Narcine > Narcine bancroftii. The sequence continues at coordinate 173,630,238 of NC_091476.1, forward strand.
TAGAAGGAACAAAAAATCTAGGCTGTGCTCACTGATGTAGAAGTCTGAGAGAGTAAGAGATAAGGCTGTGAAGGGTGAGAGGGTGGAATTCTGCATGTCAATGAGATGAACTTACATTCCTCTCAACTGTTATTAATGTGGGACACTTCGATGCTTGAACATGCAATATTCTTGCCGAAAAAATGTTTGTTTCCTCTTTTAGATTACTGTGTACTTTGTAAAACAAGAATCAGTTATGTTTTCCACACACAATGGTGGAATTAGCCAAAAGTTTATCAGACCAGTGCTGCAATGGGCTGAAACAGGATCTCTGCGGGTCTAGCAAGACAAGATTCAACCCAGCTTCTGACAACTTGTTACATGCCCATTTGAGAAAGGTGTCAATTCTTAAAGGCACAGTTTACAGAGAGTTATATAGCCTAGTACAGGAACTTCGACCTAACTAGTCCATGTTGGCCAATGCAGTATTCTGGGCTAATCCCATTTGCCTGCATTTGGTCTGTATCTTTCGAAGCCCCTCCCTATCCATAAATCTGTCCAAATGTCCTTTGCACGTTGTTAACGTGCCGCTTCTACAGTTTCCTCTATCATCTCATTTCAGATGCGGACCACTCTCTGAGTGAAACATTGTCCCTCAGGTCCCTTCTAAGTCTTTCCCCCTTTACATTCAATGTCCTTTTGTTCTGGAAAAAGGACTGTGATTATTCAATTAGGAGTCTCTACCAGGGATTTCCTGAGACTTTACACAGACAATATCAGAAGTGAGGTTTATGGTGTTCTGTTGGGACTCCCCACAACATCAGCCTCAATGTCTGACTGATCAGTCCACTTACTACTCCTTCTTCAGCACTAGTTAGGAAGCTGAACAGTCAGTCATGAACTCCCTCAACCTCCTGTGGATGGTCTGTGAGGGGCTCCAAGAAGGCAGTCATTGTGTGGACTTCACTGTGGAATTAGAGCTAGGGATCGGGGGACAGGGAAATGGAGGGATGCTCTTGTCCATCAGGATCCTTTAAACTGGACAGCACAACTTGAAATGGCAGTGCGTCAACTCTCCATATTGTGCATCTTCCTGTTTCTGGAGTGTATGTTGGGTCCAGATTTTGGTTCTATTTACACAACTCACTTGGTTCAAGAAGGTACCTCACCACTACCTTCTCAAGGGCAAATAGATGCCAGAAAATAAATAAAAACTCTGAGCCATCGATTACTGGAAACTTTAAGACAAGAAGAAGCTGAACCAGGGTGAAATAAATAAGGGCAGATATATTGTTTCATTCCACGAGTTTGGTTATTTTTTTTACAAGTTTGTCTGATTTTCTTTTTGGGCTGAAAATAATCTTCAAATCCAACTTGAGTTGTTCAGGTGATTTTTTTCTATTAAATTTGGGAGGTTTTCCCAAGTTGCCTGCAATGAGGTGTTTACCAGGCTTGCTGGCCGTTGTGTTGCAATTACCAGCCTCATGTCTGTAAAACTTCTCTGGAGAAAGTTTTCAGTCCAGCATTGTTTTCCATCAGTGTTATCTGTCGGAACTTGTTAGATGATGTGTCTTTGACTCACTCTCGAATGGTCTGCTGTAGCATCACCACACATGTCACAGTTAATCAGCATCTTTGCTCAACAACAACCTTTTTGCAGTTGTTCTGACTTGTGACATTCTGCGCAATCCAAGTTCCTAATTGTCCATCTGAACTTCCTGCACATGAAGCCCTCCTTTCTCTTATCGTTTTGAACACTCCCTGAAGTTGATTTTTTTTTGCTTGCCTGTCATAATGTGTTCTTCGGGTAAATGTACCGCTTTGCTGCACTAAATTCCCAGGGCTGGGGTGAGTAATGGCAATTGCAATGATTGCATCTGACTGAACTGCTCTCACCCAAATACAGTAAAACCTCGCTAGAACGTGATAGTTGGGGTCCAAGATTTCATACCGCATTACAGATGCATATACTGTATGTCAGAGTGTGGGGCTGCCGGCGTGGAACGTCGGGGCTGGGGCTGCCAGCACGGGACGTCGGGGGCGTGCCGTGGGACGTTGGGGCAGGGGCGTCCCAGGCCGGCTGCCCCTGTCCTGATGTCCCGCGCCGGTTGCCCCTGCCCCATCGTCCCGCTCCAGGGGGCTTCAGCCCGCCCCTTAGCAGTTTGGAGTCCACAGACACAAGTGCTATAAGTGATTCTGTGGATTGACGAATCGCGTTCTAATGAGATTTCACTGTACTTCTATCTCAGGATTTTGTTCCAGCTGGCTGCCTGTGGCTGCAGCTATACCACCTGCTCGCAATTTACAGAAGTTTCCAGCATTATTGGATGCCATCCCCGTCAATACCAGAGCATCACACCAACCTCCAAAGTCAGTTTTTACAAGACAGACAAATCATTCATCTACCAGTCCCAACCATCACATACAACACCGTGTTCCTCCCAAGCCCCTTCTTCTCTCCTCCCGGTCTGTTTTGTTCAGGTGCCTGCCTACTTTTTTCTCATACTTTGAAGAAGGACCGAAGTCTGAAGCGTTGGTTATATTAACTTTGTTTTCTAAAGGCGCTGCGTGACCTGCTGGGTTTCTTCAGTGCTTCTGTGTATTGTTTATAAAACATCAAAATGTTCCTTCATAGGAGAATGGATTTGAAGATTATTTTCAGCACTGATTCCTCAAGCTCTTACCTTGAGATAGGGCCAAAACAATTATAGTTGAGGTTAACGTAGAAAAACTATGCGGAGATTACAAGGTCACAATTAATCAAACTTGTTCGCGAACAAATCTGCCACACATTTCACACAAATGAAAGAGATTCGTAAAATTAAACATATCCCACATTGTTCACTGGCAAAGGTGCACTGTAGTACTTGACCAAAACATCTACAGAAGCTGATTCATAAAGTTGCCTAATGGAGTCAAGCCGAAAACTTCTGCCTCACAGCTCCAGTGACCTAGGTTCAATCCTGACCCCGAGTACTGTCTGTGCAGTGTTTTCACCTTCTCTCTGCAACCATGGGGGTTTCTTCTTGGTTTTCTGGGTTCTTCTGCATCCCAAAGACATGCAGGTCGGTAGATTATTTGGGCACATTTAATTTGCCCTCGTGTGCAGAACCAGTAGAATCTGGGCGCAGGCGTGGAGGGAGTGGGAGTTTGGAACATAGAAAGAATTTTAAAAAAAGAATAGCTTGATGGTTGGCATGGATTTGATGGGCTGAAGGGCCTGTTTCTATGACTCTATTTGCCATATCATAATGAATAAAATCTTGCAATGATCTGATCCATCATCAATAACTCCAAAAGACTGGAAGTTATGTAAAACTGACAATATAATGGAGTCTCATCCATGCTGGTCGTCTGTCCTGAACTGGGGTGGGGGTTATCCAGGAGTCTGTGGGAAGAGCCACAGGTACAGTCGGCCAATGGGCGTGCCCCAGACAGTTAGATATACAAACATTGCTTGTTGTCATCCAAATCTTCTGTTGATTCCCATGAGCACACGAGAAGGTTTCTGGTTTGTAGGAAGTATTCAGGAGATTACATAAAGACATTGTGAGGGGTGAGTGAGGTAAATGTGCAGTTTTGTGATGAGAAACAATGTACCTTAGTCTGAAGGTTGATTCCAGTGTCAGAAACCCACGAATGGAACCGTGCCAGTTCTCAACTGTACTCTAGTCCAAATCGGATCAATTCCTTTCGATTAAGTCATTTGGGTCCAGCCTGCAATCACATTTACCATTATTGGATGCTGGAAAAATGTGGCTCTGTCCCTCTCTGAAGGGGTAATAGCCAAGCAGGTTGTCCACCCAAACTAGTCCTTGTGTTTAGCTCATATCCCTCCAGACAGTTCCTGTCTAAATAGCAACAATTTCCTTAACCATTTCACCCCACCTCCCAGAAGTTCCATTGGAAACTGGAGGCTACAAAGGCGCAGAAGTACATGTGACAGCAGGAATTCCCCAGAACATGTGGGGAAAAGCCGCTAGAAAATCCTTTACGATCATTATCGGAGCTCACCAATCCTCTTCAGAGAAAACATGCAGACTTGCTGAATTGTCAGTCAAACACATGATTCCACTTCAGAATCAGAATTTATTGTCATGAATAAGTCATGAAATTCGGCGTTTTGCGGCAGAATCACAGGGCAAACATTTATATTATTCATGGCCCTTGGTTGAGGCAGAATGTAGATGCTTTGTAAAGGGGACAGAGGAGATTTTCCAGGGTGTTGGAGAACTTGTCGTATGAAGCAAGGCTGACAGAGCTTGGGCTTTTCTCTTTGCAGTGATGAAGGAAGATAGGTAATTTGATAGAGGTGTACAAGATTATGAAGGTGGACAGACTGCACCATTTTCCTGGGGTGACAGTAGCAAATATCAGAGGACATTCGTTTAAAGTGAGTGGAGAAAAGTTTAGGGGAGATGTCAGAGGTATGTTTTCTACACAGAGAGTGGCAGGTACTTGGAAAGCATTCCCAAGGGTGATGGTGCAGGCTGGTACAGTAGGGACATTTAAAAGACTCTTTGAGAGGCAAGGAGATGTAGGAAAAATAGAGGGTTTATGGATGGCGATTGATGTTAGAATATAGAGGAATGAGAGGGGATCTCATAGAAACATTTTGAATAATGAATGGATTGGACAGAGTGGATGTAAATAAGATGTTTCCCATGTTGGGTAATTCCAGGACAAGAGGGTGCAGAGTTAGAAGATATCCATTCAAAATAGAGATGAGGAGAAATTTCTTTATCCAGAGGGTAGTGGATTTGTGGAATTCGTTGCCACGTGCAACTGTGGAGGCCGGATCTTTGGGAGAGTTAAAAAAGGAAATTGATAGGTATCTAATTAGTCAGGATATCAAGGGATATGGGGACAAGGCTGGAACTTAGAACAAGATACGAGAAGAGTTTAGCTCAGGGAGGTTTCGCAGAGCAGACTTGATGAGCCGAATGGCCTGCTTCTGTTCCTTTTTCTTGTGATCTTGTGACTTTTTTCGTGTCATTTTGTTGATGGGTGAAATTACCTTGTGCTGGGTTAAGTGCAATAACCACTGGTTCCTGAAAGGATATCTTTAGCCATCCTGCCAAACTTCTCCAATGCAAAAAGACAGCTCCAGACTGCGACTAACATAACCATATAACCATATAACCACTTACAGCACAGAACAGGCCAGCTCGGCCCTACTAGTCCATGCCGTAACAAATCCCCACCCTCCTAGTCCCACTGACCAGCACCCGGTCCATACCCCTACAGTCCTCTCCTCTCCATGTAACGATCCAGTCTTTCCTTAAATGTAACCAATGATCCCGCCTCGACCACGTCTGCCGGAAGCTCATTCCACATCCCCACCACCCTTTGCGTAAAGAAATTTCCCCTCATGTTCCCCTTATAATTTTCCCCTTTCAATCTTAAACCATGCCCTCTAGTTTGAATCTCCCCCACTCTTAATTGTAAAAACCTATCCACATTTACTCTGTCTGTCCCTTTTAAAATCTTAAACACCTCTATCGTCCCCCCTCAATCTTCTACACTCCAGAGAAAAAAGCCCTAGTCTGCACAACCTTTCCTGTAACTCAGACCTTGAAATCCTGTCAACATTCTCGTGAACCTTCTCTGTACTCTCTCTAATGTCAAGTCCAAGGTCAGCCTCACTCTTCCCATGAGATCAAGGACCAAACTATGGTCTTTACACAACACACTTGGGCTGCAGTGAGATTTCAAGGTGTCCAACTTTCTGTCGTGACATTTACCATGGGAATAATGCTAGAACGTTCCTACATTGAAGCTTTCCACATCTGGTCAGTTGTTGAAAATGCTAAAAACTGATGAACAAGTCCTAGAGGACTTAACTTGGTGCCCTCAATGAGGTAAAAAGCAATTGAAAATGTGATGAAACGTACTTTTGATGACACAGTTGGTGTGTATGGAACCAGCCCAATGGATGGCAGAGTAAGATCATTTGAAACTGGATTGAAAATTCCTTAGTGTTCTTGGACCATTGAAACTAGACTGAATAGGCACTCTCACTTCCACTTCCAATGGATAAACATTTATCCTTTGTTGCAGGTATTAAATATGCAAAGTTATTTCAATAGAATTATGTTGCAGAAGTGGACTTTAACAGACAGCCACCATTATATTTGTTAATTATACCACGAAAAGTGGAGGCCAAAATCTAGGCTGAGACTCTAGGTGCGGTGCTGTGGGAGGGTTGCTGTTCAGTAATGCTATGAGGTAATCCAATGAGTGAAAGCAAAAGATCCCACACGATAATTCCTCAGAAGAGTTAGTGTTACGGCCATTGGTGTCACAGTCATTCAACCCACTAGAAACAACGTGATAAGAACATAAGAAATTGTTTGCTTTAATTGTGAATTCTTGCTGTTGGGAAATCCATTTTCTTAAAAACAAACTACAAGGACCACAATGTTCCAGAATTTTCTGTTTCTTGCACATGATCTTCTTTTTCTTTGGCTTGGCTTCGCGGACGAAGATTTATGGAGGGGGTAAAAAAGTCCACGTCAGCTGCAGGCTCGTTTGTGGCTGACCAGTCCGATGCGGGACAGGCAGACACGATTGCAGCGGTTGCAAGGGAAAATTGGTTGGTTGGGGTTGGGTGTTGGGTTTTTCCTCCTTTGCCTTTTGTCAGTGAGGTGGGCTCTGCGGTCTTCTTCAAAGGAGGCTGCTGCCCGCCAAACTGTGAGGCGCCAAGATGCACGGTTTGAGGCGTTATCAGCCCACTGGCGGTGGTCAATGTGGCAGGCACCAAGAGATTTCTTTAGGCAGTCCTTGTACCTTTTCTTTGGTGCACCTCTGTCACGGTGGGCAGTGGAGAGCTCGCCATATAATACGATTTTGGGAAGGCGATGGTCCTCCATTCTGGAGACGTGACCCATCCAGCGCAGCTGGATCTTCAGCAGCGTGGACTCGATGCTGTCGACCTCTGCCATCTCGAGTACCTCGACGTTAGGGGTGTGAGCGCTCCAATGGATGTTGAGGATGGAGCGGAGACAACGCTGGTGGAAGCGTTCTAGGAGCCGTAGGTGGTGCCGGTAGAGGACCCATGATTCGGAGCCGAACAGGAGTGTGGGTATGACAACGGCTCTGTATACGCTTATCTTTGTGAGGTTTTTCAGTTGGTTGTTTTTCCAGACTCTTTTGTGTAGTCTTCCAAAGGCGCTATTTGCCTTGGCGAGTCTGTTGTCTATCTCATTGTCGATCCTTGCATCTGATGAAATGGTGCAGCCGAGATAGGTAAACTGGTTGACCGTTTTGAGTTTTGTGTGCCCGATGGAGATGTGGGGGGGCTGGTAGTCATGGTGGGGAGCTGGCTGATGGAGGACCTCAGTTTTCTTCAGGCTGACTTCCAGGCCAAACATTTTGGCAGTTTCCGCAAAGCAGGACGTCAAGCGCTGAAGAGCTGGCTCTGAATGGGCAACTAAAGCGGCATCATCTGCAAAGAGTAGTTCACGGACAAGTTTCTCTTGTGTCTTGGTGTGAGCTTGCAGGCGCCTCAGATTGAAGAGACTGCCATCCGTGCGGTACCGGATGTAAACAGCGTCTTCATTGTTGGGGTCTTTCATGGCTTGGTTCAGCATCATGCTGAAGAAGATTGAAAAGAGGGTTGGTGCGAGAACACACCGATATAAAACCTACGACCCAAGGACCTCTACATGTACCCTCTACATAAAAAACATTTTATGATTTCAATCCGTGCCCCCCCCCCCCATGCGCTCTGGTCCTGGGGGTGGGGGGTGGGGGTGGGGGTTGGTATATGGCAGCTGTTGAGAATGTTCTCGATTCCCAGCTTCTGCAGTATTTTGCAGTAAAGGACCCTGGAATTCCTTTAAAAAATGCTTCATCCAGAATTGGTTGCAGATGTTCAAGTATAGACACGGTGTCCAGTGCTACCAGAGCAAGGAGGCAGTGCTGAGTTCCAAATGTCCTCCCTTTCTCAGTCCTGGTGAAGAGTCTTCAACCTGAGATCTTAGCCCTACCTCTTTCCACTGAGTTTCTTAGCATTTTCTGTTTTTAGTTTAGATTTCAAACATCGGCAGGATGCAGTGAACTGGAACTCACTAACTGTGTGCAGTTCAGACGGCTTCTTTTCTTACTATTCCCAGTGGGTCCCTCACTACGTGGATAAAGTCAGCCTCCTTTTAAAGTTCACCTCCTCCCCATTATCAGCTGCTGCCAGACGGCTTTCAACTACGTCAGGAGCTATATCACAAAGGCCACCATGCATGCGGTTCCAGCTGATGTAGCTCTGGCCGCTACCTTTAACCAGGCGGGCAGGCCGGTTGCCTTTTTTCCCCCCGCACTCTACAAGACCACGAGCTTCGGAACATATCAGGGGAGAAAGAGGCCCAAGCCATTGCAGAGGCTTTACAGGCTCTGGAGGCTTTACCTGGCTGGCAGAAAATTTACACTGCTCACAGACCAGTAATCAGAGACATTCATGTTTAATAACACAAAAAGAGGTAAAATAAAGAATTACAAGATTGTGAGGTGGAAGGATCGAATTCTCCACCTCTAATTATGATATAGCATGCAGGCCAGGTACTCTCAATGAGCCTGCAGATGCCCTGACACAAGGAAGTTGTGGCTCTGCACACACCGGCCGGTTGCGGTCTCTGCACGATGAGCTTTGCCACCCGGGCATCACTCGCATGGCTCATTTCGTCAAGGTTCATCAGGGAAACGACCAGGTCCTGCCAGGCCTGTGCTGAGTGCAAACTGCACTTCTACCCCCTACCTCCCCCCGACAAACTGCACCTGATAAAGGCATCCTGCCACTTTGAACGACTCAGAGTCGATTTCAAGGGTCCCCTCCCTTCCGCCGATGGAAACGTGTACTTTCTTAACGTCATCGACGAGTATTCATCATCCCCTGCCCAGACACGACCCCCACCATGGTCATTAGGGCTTTGCACTCTATTTTCACCTGGTTCGGGTATGCCAGGTATATCCATAGCAACTGGGGCTCATCATTTATGAGCAAAGAGCTATGCCAGTATCTGCTGGTACGAGGTATGGCCTCAAGCAGGACGACGAGCTACAGATAAGTTGAAAAGGCCATGAAATTGGCTCTCTGGACCAAAGGCCTTCCAGACTCATGCTGGCAAGAAGTCCTGCTCATGGTGCTTCACTCCATAAGATCACTTCTCTGCACTGCAACCAATGCAACTTCTCACGAGCTAATATTTACGTTCCAGAGGAAATCCATGTCTGGAACCACCCTCCCAGCTTGGCCAACGACACCGGGGCCAGTCCTGCTAAGAAATCACGTGAGAAGGAGTAAAACAGATCCACTGATCGAGAAGATGCTTCATGCCAACCCAATGTATGCCTACGTGGCATACCCTGATGGTAGAGAGGACACTGTCTTGATCAGAGACCTGGCACCTACAGGAACTGAGGATCCACTGCCTCAAACAAGCCAGGAACCACCAATTACTTCACCCAGGATTCTGAACGACTCTGCTCGGGAAGTGGGTCAATCCACTCCGCAACCAGAGCCGCAGCCCTCGAGACCCAGTAACTCAGCACCACAGGAAGTCCAAAGACCTCCAGTATTGACTGAGGTGCTCAACCAGAATAACTAGGACCCCCCTGACAGACTCAACTTGTAAATATTTGCAAAATATTCTTTTTGTTTTGAATAAATGGTCTCTGTTTTCACCCGCAGGTTCTCTTCTGAAGGAAGAGGCGAATGCAGTGAACTGGAATTCACTGTCTATGTATTGTTCAGATGGCTGGCTCCTCCCCTGGTTCCACCCTCACCTCCCCCAATATAAACCCTGGTTTTCCTGCATTACCTAAAGTTCACCCGAGGACTATTGTATCTACTGGCCATTGATTCCAAACTATTAAAAGCCTGTTTGTACAAGTATCTGAGTCCAATCAATCACATTACACAGGGGTTTCAACCATCCTCAGTGATCAGACCTAATCAGTTCCAGCTCAGCTTTCCAAGAGTAGCCAGAGATTGTGTCCAGGAGACTTTTTTGTTTTGAGGCAACGGAACAGAAGATAGCCTTTTTTTTTCAGGGAGCAGGAATTTCCTGTTGGTGCACAGCAGAGTGCTGATGTTGGAAGGAAAGTTCACTCTACACTGCTCCTATAATTGGATGCAGCTGAGTGAGAAACAAGCCTTGCCCCAGCAGGCTACTTCACGCCTGATCCTGAAATGGTTCTTCTCCAATCTCCAGATCTCAATTAAGTAATCACTGATCCCCCCCACCTTCTACTTACACAGGACCCCCGCCACTTCCAACTCTTTAAAACCTCTTGGAAATAATTATATTTTTTTAATGAAGGCAATATATTGTAATTTAGGCCAAATCTAACCTTTTTTTCCTGAACTTGAGAAACCGCCAAGAAGTCGCTGATTTAGATTCACTAGTGTTAGAAGTTGTCCTTCATTCTGATTCCTTAATTGTCAATGAGGCACTTCTCTCTATATATATCTCTTTCCCTATCACTCTGTCTCCTTTCCTCCAGCTACCCTCCTCCTTTCCTCTCCATTCAGGGAGCTACCCCTCCCCCATCACATAACCATTTAACCAGATAATAATTACAGTGCGGAAACAGGCCATCTTGGCCCCTCTAGTCTGCACCGACTTAAGTGACCTCCACTAGTCCTACCTACCCACTCTGTCCATGACTCTCCAACCCCCCTCAGATCCAACCTTCTCTTAAATGATAAGATTGACAAACTTGACTTTGCTGTGACCACTTCTTCTGGAAGGTCATTCCACTCAGCCTCCACTCTCTGAGTGAAGAAGCTCCCTCTCATATTACTTCTAAACTTTTGCCCCCTAACCCTTAACTTATGACCCTTCATTCCAATCTCCCTTACTCTCAAGGGGAAGATCCTATTCACATGTACTCTTTCTATCCCCTCATAATTTTAAATACCTCTATCAAATCCTCCCTCAACCTTCTACGCTCCAATGAATAAAGTCCCAGTCTACTTAATCTTTCTTTGTATTCTTCTCAACATCTTTTCTCTTCTGCCCACCCACCCATACCTGTTGGCCTGTGCTCCTCCCCCTGCCCCTCCTTCCCTCTTTTCTTCTCTTCTCCCCCACCTTATTATTTAGGCACCTGATTGCTTTTTACTCCCACCTTGATGGAGGTCTCAGGCCTGTAACGTTGGTTAAGCCCCTTGGCTTCCTATAGATGTTGCATGACCTTCTGATTTTCCCTGGTGCTTTTATATATTGCTCTTCTCTCCTAGCATCTGCAAACTTTCCTACTTTGTTAGATAAAACTCACTGGATTGCTGTTTCCAGTGTTTTCTGGGTTGCATTGTCTGTTTCCCCTGCATAATTGGGAAGTTCTCACCCTATCACTGGGAATACCATGAGAAGGATTGCGCTTGAAGTCAAATGGTGAAATATCAATCGTTGGAGCCAGGGTTGTGATCAGAGGTCCATTGGCATGATGGAACCAGGGATGAGAAAGGGAATGCAGGGGATCAGGTGCGTGGGTAGGCGAGTGGTTGGAGCCTGGGTCTCGCCTGCTTGTACATGATTGAGAAGATCATCAATGCAGGGACACCTCAGGCTGAGTGCTTAATCCCCTGTTCTACTTCTTCTACACCCATGATCTGATAGCTAAATTCAGCTCCATTGCACCAGAGCAGTCCTTCAAATGAACAAAGGAACACTGCACAATGGGTTTTGCAGCGAACCATGGTCAACTTCTAGATGGGGAGCTTCAAGCCCTGCTGAGTGTGGCAAGAGGATTGATGTCACGAGGTTAGGATCTACTGCTGGGTGAATGTGGATTATGATAGACCTACCTGGCCCAGGCAAACTCAATTAATTCCAGATGTTTGCAACCAAACATCGATTTTTTTTTTCAGTGCTATGCAATCCAATTTCTCATCAGAACTTCATAAAATAGTATACGTGGTAAATCTAAGTACCCAGAGTTTTGAGTTCACATCTGACATTGTGTGTGTAGTCTGAATGAATGATCCTGCATAAAAAAATTGGAAATCATATTCAGAAAATTACTCGGGTGATTTTTCACCCTGATTCATGGCCATAAGGAAAACATATACATGCATTAGCACTGGGAACATGAATGAAAACCAGGCACCTGTAACACTCAAATCAACAGGAACAGGTGACCAACAACGTGGGGGTTCTGTGAAGCTTGTTGAGTGGAAGGTCGTTCTTATCCAATGAAGGTGAATACTTATTTCTTTATAGATCAGTGACGTATGCGATTCCTGACTGCAGACCTTGCATCAACTATGGTGGAGGAAGGAGGGAAATTTAGGAGCGGAGGAGCAAGCTGTTTGGTACCAAGCTCTCCCACTTTGCAAACACCCATGCAGCCCAGCTTCTGCACGAGGAATGGTCCCACACCAGTCTTTGTTCAAAGCACAGGTCAGAGGTTACACCTCTTAATTAAAGACACTGGCTGAGCAGGATCTCAGCAACTCCTAAAGTTGTAGGAAAATGCAAGTGATTGAAAGCACACATCAAACTTTGGCAAAAATATGCAGCGGCCAGCCAACAGGTTCTCACTTCACTCTGCCCGTCTCCTGCTATGGTCTCTCGTCTGACATAGTCCCTCACCTAGTGTAGTCTCAAGCTGACACTAACTCTCTCTTGAATCAGGTTAGTGAATGGTGCAGGCAGAGAGCCATGATTATTACCCCGATGCAGACTTAAATGTAAATGTAGACACAGAAGGTTACAAGCCCTTCTGGCCGACAATCCTGTACTGCCAAGTTACAGTCAATTGACCTACAAACCTGGTACATTTTGAAGGGGGGGAGGAAACTGGAGCACCCAGAGGAAACCCATGCAGACATGTGAGGAATACAAACTCCTTCCAGACAGCGCCAGATTCGAACCCTGGTTGTTGGCGCTGTAAAAGTGCGGCACTAACCACCACGCTAACTGTGCTGCCCTTATTCAAAATGAGGTGGGCTGAGACCAAATGCAAACTCACACTCAGTGCAGAACCTCACCAGATCCACTCATCTGACATGGCCTATGCCACTACATTGGCTATTTTCTCACGCCAAGAAGCCAGCAACGCCGTGGACATCCAGGGCCCTGGCAGTCTGCAGGAGCCAGTCTTGGATTTGCCTTCCACAACTCATCGCTGGCTTTTCCCAGCTTTAACTAAAGCTGAACCATTTTCACTACCACGGCACCCAAATTGTTTTCAACATAGTGATTGTGACTGGGTATTCTAAGAATTTAGAGGGGGTGGTATGACTGTCTATGTATTCAATTGGATTTAAGGCCGAGACTGTGGACAAAAGACCAAGCGAGGTTGTTTAATCAGCTTCCACCACAGCAACTATTCTTCAGAAGGTACTTTATTTGTAGCTGGGCATATCGGGTTCTTGAAAGTTCCCAGAAAAACTCGAGTCTTTTCAGAGCTGTGTCGAGTTTGATTTTGAAGACTGTGAGACAGCACCCCTGCGGAATCTGGACTTCCACCAGAATCATTGAGGATGCTGCAAGAACAAATCCCTGCTGCAATGATCCCACAACCTCAGGAGTCGGACTACAGCTCTTAAATGCCCCATCGCAGGAAACGAGTTCGGCACCAGGACGGTGGCTGATGTTTCCTCAGAAGTTGTTTTCGGTGCTGGGGCACATCCGTAATCTGTGACCTCACTGGGACTTGATCGTTTTTTTCAGGTTTTCAACCTCCACCTGCAATAAAAGTTTCTAAAATGTTCAAATTGTGTTGAAAGAGCCTTGTTGTTAGTGTCTGTTGATTTGTTGGCATTCTAGTGCCACCTGCAGGCCCTATGGCGACACTGCAGGATTGCCAGACTGGTCGTCTCACTTGAAATGTTCATTTCTAGCTCAGGAGATGGCACTAAATCATGTTTCTTTGTAACTAAAAGAAGTCTTGAGAATTAGATTTATCATGGCTGGATGAGGTTGACACAGTCAACCTCCTTGAATCCACTTCTACTGTGTTGTAAATAAAACAATTAGAGGTTTATAAAACTATCACAACATGGATAAGGTAAATGATCCGTCTTTTTTCCCTTTAAAATGAGAGGACATAGATTTAAGGCTATAGGGAAAGATTTAAAAGGGGCACCTTTTAATAGAGAGGCTGGTAGGTGTGTGGCATAAGCTGTCAGTGAAGAGATGGACATGATTTTCAAGAAGTACTTGAACAGGGGGGTTTACAGCAGGGGTGAGCCACCTTTTTAAAAACTCGCATTCCACGAAGTAATCCCTATGCCATTGGTGCTCTGTGATTAGTAAGGGAATGGCTTAAGGTGGAATGTAAGTGGGAAGGGAAGGCTGAGAATCACTGCTCGAGACCCAATTGTTACTGAAAAATTTTGCTTGAAAAAAATTATCATTGGTCCATTTCCTTTGGAGTTCTGAACCCGTGCACATAACGAGTCAATTAGATATGATTAAAACAGTGGGTTTCAAACTTTTTATTTCCACCTTAAGCCATCCCTTACTAATCAAAAAGCACCGATGGCATAGGGATTACTTAAGGTGGAATGTGAGTTATTAAAAAAAAGGTTGTCCACCCCTGGTGAGAGTGATATGGAGTGAACTCAAGGAAATGGAACCAGCTTGGGTAGGTCAGCATGGACAGGTTGGACTAAAGGACCTATTCTCTTGTTGTTCAACTTAATAACTTCTCACTATCTACCCTCATGACATATATGCCTGATCTCATGAGACACTGACCCTTTCAAGGAGGTTTACCTGCAGTGCTTTCCATTTGGTCCTCTCTTCTGCAATCTCTTCTTTTAAGTCAATTACATCTCTCCTGTCAATCATAAAGAGAACAGACAGTCAGCTAAGTCTTGCTCGGTTATGCCCCTGTGAAATGTTCAACCGCACAGCAGAGAGGAGTTGCGTCATCTTTATATTAAACTGTGTCCCTTGCCCCCTTCTGATATACTGGGCTCGATAATGAGCCACAAGCAGGTCATCGCTTCTCCCATTTATACTCTGGTTAGTAGCATCAAAGCCAAGTTCAGATCTAGCTTTTCTCCATCCCCTCTCCAGCCTTTATACGGAAATAAAAAGCTGGACCAGGTGACCTCTGCTCCAAATCAACTGAGGTCTGGTGTTACCGTCACAATGCAGAGGAAACAAGACAAAAGAACCTAATGTACGTGCATACTCTTTACTTACGACTACTTCCAGCCTACAGTTTGCTAGGTATTTTCACTACTTGCTTCAGTCTCCATCCTGCTTCCTCAATAAACAATCCAAGTTTGTCGTGTCCCAGTTATTTGATGTTGGGCTATCTAACCCCAATTCTCCATCAGTACCAGAGCACCACAGGGCTGTGTTCTTAGCCTCCTGCTCTACTCACTTTACGTCTACAATTGTTTAGTTCGGTATGACACCAACACCATCTACAAATTCGCTGACGATACCACGGTAGTGGGTTGTATAAAGGAATGAGTCAGCATACAGGAGGGAGAGTGAAAACTTGGCTGAATGGTGCACCAGCAATAACCTGGCACTCAATGTCTCCAACACTAAGGAGCTGATTGTTGGCTTCAGAAAGGGAAAGCCAGAGGTGTACAATTCAGTGATCAGTGGGGGATCAGAGGTGGAGAGGGAGAGGAATTTCAAGTACTTAGGAGTCTCTATCTTAGAGGATCTTTCCTGGACCCAATACACTAATGGCATCAAGAAGAAAGCACGTCAGCACCTCTACTTCCTTAAGAGTTTGCGGAGGTTTGGTATGACCCCAGAAACACTGGCAAATTTCTACAGATGTGTGGTGGAAAGTGTGCTGACCGGCCACATCACAGTCTGGTTTGGGGACACCAATACCCTTAAGCATAAAGCCCTCCAAAAGGTAGTGGACTCGCCCAAGACATCACAGGCAAAGCCCTCCTCTCTATCGAGAACATTTACAGGAAACACTGCTGTGGGAGAGCAGCTGCAATCATCAAGGATCTACACCACCCAGCACTCGTCCTGTTCTTACTGCTGCCATCAGGAAAGAGGAATAGGTTCCACAGGTCTCGCACCACAAGGTTCAGGAACAGCTGCTACCCCTCCACCATCAGACTCCTTCCTCAACAGCAAACTCAGTCAGAAACACATTTAAGAACTCTTACTTGTGCACTTTATTGATTTTCTTCTCCCTCTATTGCACTGTCAGTTTGTTTACATTCATTATAGATATGGGGATAGTGCCGGAGGATTGGCGCATTGCGCATGTGGTTCCGTTATTTAAAAAGGGTTCAAGGAGGAAGCCTGGCAACTATTGGCCTGTAAGTTTGACATCTGTGGTAGGTAAATTAATGGAGAAAATTCTTAGAGATAGTACTTATAAACATCTGGATAGACAGGGTCTGATCAGGAGCACTCAACATGGATTTGTGGGAGGAAGGTCATGTTTGACCAATCTGATTGAATTTTTTGAAGAGGTGACTAGGAATGTGGATGAGGGTAGCGCAGTGGATGTTGTCTATATGGACTTCAGTAAGGCCTTCGATAAGGTACCACATGGAAGGTTAGTTAAGAAGGTGCAGTCTTTAGGTCTAAATTTTGAGATAGTCAAATGGATTGAACATTGGCTGAAAGGGAGAGGCCAGAGAGTGGTAGTGGATAATTGTCTGTCAGGTTGGAGGCCGGTGACCAGTGGTGTGCCTCAAGGATCTGTATTGGGCCCATTGTTGTTCGTTATATACATTAATGATCTAGATGATGGGGTGGTGAATTGGATTAGTAAATATGCAGACGATACTAAGATAGGTGGAATAGTGGATAATGAAGAAGGTTTTCAAGGATTGCAGAGGGATTTGGGCTGCTTAGAAAAGTGGGCTGAAAAATGGCAGATGGAATTTAATGCTGATAAGTGTGAGGTGCTTCATTTTGGTAAGAAGAATCAGAACAGGACATACGTGGTAAATGGGAGAGCATTGAGGAATACAGAAGAGCAGAAAGATTTAGGAGTAACGGTACATCGTTCCCTGAAGGTAGAAACTCATGTGAATAGGGTGGTGAAGAAGGCTTTTAGTATGCTGGCCTTTATCAATCATTGCATGGAATATAGGAGTTGGGAGGTGATGTTGAGATTGTATAAGATGTTGGTGTGGCCTCATTTGGAGTTCTGTGTGCAGTTCTGGTTGCCTAATTATAGGAAGGATATAAACAGAGTGGAGAGAGTGCAGAGAAGGTTTACCAGAATGTTACCTGGGTTTAAGCATCTAGAGTATAGGGAGAGATTGGACAGATTAGGTCTTTATTCTTTGGAGCGTAGAAGGTTGAGAGGGGATTTGATAGAAGTATTTAAGATTATGAAAGGGATAGACAGAGTGGATGTGGATAGACTATTTCCGTTAAGAGGAGGAAAGATTAAAACAAGAGGACATGAGTTAAGAATTAAGGGGCAGAGGTTTAGAGGTAACATGAGGGGGAACTTCTTTACTCAGAGAGTGGTAGCCGTGTGGAATGAGCTTCCGGGAGAAATAGTGGCGGAGGAGTCAATTGTATTATTTAAGAAAAGGTTGGACAGGTCTATGGATGAGAAGAAGATGGAGGGTTATGGGCATTGTGCAGGGAGGTGGGACTAGAAAGGGGTGTTTGGTTCGGTGCAGACTAGAAGGGCCTAATGGCCTGTTTCCGTGCTGTAAATTGTTATGTTTATGTTTATGTTTATTATCTGTTCACAGTTCTTTATTTTTTTACATGTATTCACTGTGTACAGTTTTTTTTTCACACTACTAATGAGTGGTAATTCTACCTCCCCCACAGAAGAAGAAATCTCAGGGTTGTATGTGATGTCATGTATGTTCTCTGACAATAAATCTGAATCTGAAATCTGATCAAAAAGCATATAGCTGCAGAGCTCAGAAATCTGAAATAAAACCAGAAAATGCTGCAAATACCCAACAAGTCATCACCCTGAAGCATCCACGTTGTTTCTCCCTTTTCTACCCAATGCAGCATTTTCTTCTTTTATCCCAGTTATTGATTTATTTTGTTGCAGATTATATTGCTGGATAACCAAACGTGGTAGATATTTTTCCTCTCCCAGTTAGTTTCAATGTTCTTTTTCTTTTTAATTTTTATTATTGGTTTTTATGAGAAATACAATGCAATGAAGAAAAGGGAATGATACTGAAATTACAATATCACATATGTGTATATATTAAGATAAAATTTCAGACAGTGTAAACTCACCCCCCACCCCCCCCCCCCCCCACTGCAATGGGTGAAAATAAAGAAAAACATCAAAAGTATTATATTAAAAATCCCCACTGAACCTATTCTAATAATAAAAAAGAAAAAACTAACAAAAAAAAACTGAGTAGCTTATCCTGAGGGTCACATATATTTTTCAGCTTTTAGTTCCTACCGTGAATCAATATCTCATCTGGAAGAGAGAGTACATCTAATCACATTAGAAACATTTACATCATATGAAATAAGTCATAAAAGGTTTCTGTGTATCTTCAAATTTCACCAATGAATCAAAAACATGACATCTAATTTTTTTTCTAAACTCAAACAGGACATAATATGAGAAAACCATTGAATCACTGTTAGAGTCTCGAGTCTTTCCATTTGAATAAGATGGCTCTTCTAGCCAACAATATAGAGAAGGCTACAACCCATTGAACAGGTACAGAAAAACTCCCTATGTCAGGGTCAATAACTCCGAAAAGAGCAGTTATTGGACTGGGTCATAGCTCCACCTGACACAGTTGAAAAGAAGTTAAAATTTTCTTTCCAATAGATTTCTAAGGATGGACAAGACCAAAACTTATGTGTCAATGTAGCAATATCAGATTTGCATCTGTCACAAGTAGGGTCAATATTAGAAAAAATACTAGCCAATTTATCCTTGAACACGTAAACTTTGGATTGGATTAATGAATGTTGGGCAAATTGTCAATCCTGTACCTGATCCAAGTTACTCAATGCCTGTCCATCCCATCAATAGTGCAATAAAACTGGCTGAAAGCCATTTAATTCATGCTGACCTGTCTTGTCCTTAAACTGATGTTGCTCTATGCAATTGATCGGTGCAGACCCAGACATTGGATATTGGTCTGTCTCTCCCAGTTCATTATTCACAATCTGTCTCGAATAGTTAACAGTGGACTACCCTGCCTCAGTTAGTTGATGAAGGCTCATTATTTTTAGTTAGATGTCACTGGAATGTCTGCTATTATTTCATTAATGTTGGTCGAGTTGGTTGTTAGTCGATGCTGGACTCTCCTGTTCCAAACAAACCCTCTCAGTTTGAACTTTCTCTGTTAATTGATGTTGGTCTGTCCTGTTCCAGTTAGTCAAGGATACCCTGTTCCACTGAGCTGATCTAGTTTAGAAACCCATGAAATTTCCCACCAGGCACACTGAAATACCACAGCACTCTGATCCCAGATATTTATCACTGGTTCCACATGGTCACCACCTCTAAATCCTCAAACTCACTCTCCAATGGCTGTACTTGTACCAAAAGTTCTGTGGTCCACCATCACCTTCTCAAGGGAATATAGGGATGAACAATGGATGTTGGTCACTTATAAAAGCAATTCTTTGCCTCAGTGAATTGATGCTGTTGTCATAGCTCTGTCATTTGACAAGGCTTGTACAATATTAGCTGATGCTTTCTTTTCTGAGCACAGTTAAATGATGTTGGATTATTCAGACCCAAGTAGTGAGTGTTAGCCTGTCCTGTCCCAGTTAGTTGATATCGGTTTGCCTGGCCCTCCAATCCCATGGAGAGAATATTGGTCCCTCCTTTCCCAATGACTTCATATTGCCTGTGACACTCAAATGAAATAAAGAATGGGGTTCATTTACCAGGTAAAAATTACTTACAAATATTGATTCTTCATCAGGTTGCAGGACAGGTGCAGGCTTTGCAGTTCTGCTTGCAGACCTACTATGGAGTCCGTCCAGTCTGCCTGCCTCTGTGTTTTGTTTGCTGAGTGAGACAAGATCATTCCTGGCCTTCCAGCAGTTGACTGACACCTTTGGTTTGGTGAAGGCTTAGACAGTTGGATGTAAGGATGGGGGACTTTAGCTGGAGCCAGAGGTGGCATTGATCTCTTGGCATCCTGTGGCTGCTTTAAGAGAAAGAAAAAATTAGAACATCTAGAACTACCATAATTAGAGCAAATTTAATCTTGGAAAGATCAAAAAATATAAAGCTTCAGAGCCCAGAAATCTGACACGGTTCACAGAGCTGTCAGTGCCATGTTATTACAGCACCAGTGAATCTGGCACTGTCTGTAAGTTCTCCCCGCGTCTGCATGGGTTTCTTCCCATCTTCCAAAGACGTACGGGGTTTGTAGATTAATTGGTGTATTTGGGTGGCACCAGCTTGTGGGCTGGAAGAATCTTGTTAGTGTGATGTCTGTTACAAAAAAAGACAGAAAGTTCTGAAAATACCCAAGAAGTCATCAATCTGAAAAATTAGCTTTGTTTCTCCCTGTTCCATTCAATCTGCTGGGTATTTCCAGCATTTTTAATCACAATTGTCTGTTATTGATCTACCCTTTTCCAGATGATAATGCTGGATTGTCCAATATTTAGTAGAGGGACAAGTCGGTTGGAGTAAGTACAGAAGATGGCTTAAGGTGGGGCTTCCTTGATGAGCAGAGGAGGTTAAAGGAAGATTTAAGAGAGGTTTTTAAAGGGATTCTGATGACAAGGTCTATAAACCAGAAGAGAGAGATTTTTGTTAAAGAAGTGGTTGGGATGGGAGAGATTTTTGTAGCTATGATTGGAATGGATTCTGATCAATGATTACTTTACAAATGGATTTGGAGAAATACTGAAAAAGGAAAAGCATTTGGATGACACAGTGGCACGTTTAGCAGAGTCGCTGCCACACCCCTCTATCAACATGGGTTCAATCCCAACCTCTGGAGCGGTCTGTGATCAGTTTTCATGATCTCCACATGAATTGGTAGAATCTGGTGGAATTAGAGGGAATACAGGGACAAGAAAATGGGATTAGTGTAGGATTAACTTTCACATGGACTCAGTGGGTTGAAAGGACATGGGATCATGACGTAGAAGCAGACCCCGCTCTCTTCTGAGTTCAGGCAAAACATCAACTATTTATTTTTCAATCTCCTCACATTCTCATCAAGAGAATCTCGGAGGGTTAGTATGAGCTATTTACTCCTCAGTTCTCTACCATTTACTGTGAATGTCCAACCTTGCTTTGTCCTTCCAAAATGCAACAACTCACACTTGTCTTCATTAAATCTCATCTGCTATTTTGCAGCACATTTTTCCATCTGGTCCAGATCCCTCTGCAAGCTTTGAAAGCCTTCCTCGTGTCCACTACACCTCCAATCTTTGCATCAGCTGCAAACTTGCTGATCCAATTTACCACATTATCATCCAGATCACTGATAAAGATGACCAGCAATGGTCCCAGCATGCCATTAGTCACAGGCCTCCAGACTGAGAAGCCATCATTCACTGCCACTCTCTGGCCAATGTCGAATCCAGTTTACTACCTCACCATGAATACTGAGCGTCTAAACCTTCCTGTCTAACCTCACATGTGGGACCTTGTCAAAGACCTTTCTAAAGTCGATGTAGACAACATCATAAGCTTTCCAGGCAACCATCTCAAAAAATGCTATAAGATTGGTTAACCATGACCTACCATTCAAAAATCCATATTAAGAATCCCTGACTATCCAAATGCTTGTACATCCAATCTCTTAGAACACCTTTCAAAAAAAAACTACCTACTGCTGATGTCATGGTTACTAGCCAATAATTTCCTAGGTTATTTTTGGAGCCTTTATTAAACAACAACAACATGAGCTATCCTCCAATCCTCCGGAACCTCGCCCATAGCTAACGACATTTCAAATATATCTGCCTTGGCTCCTGCAATTTCTATATCAGACTCCTTCAAGGTGTCTGACCCCAGGGATTTATCTGGCCAATTTTGCTTTAAGACAGCAAGAACTCCTCCTCATTAATGAAGATAAAAATAAAATGGAAGGTGATGGAAATCTGCAATAAAAACAAAATGATGGGCAGTCCGAGGAGGGTGATCTGAAGGGATAGTGGGGGGGGGGGGGGGGGTGGGGGGTGGGGGAAGAGAAACAAGCAGAAAAACTAGTCATTTGTTTGCCATCTTGGGAACAACCTGCTTCACTCCAAGCCTAGAACCGTGGAATGGTGCTGGAGAAATTGTTGGTCAGATGTGCACTGTTAAAGGGTTGGGAGCATTTATTTAGTGTCCCTAGTACTAGTAGCAGAGAGCTGTGCCTGCACTGAGTCAAGAGGTGGGTGGTTTCATATTGGTTTTCCTTGATTGTAATTTGTACCCTGTTCATTGTGTGTGTTCGTCCCCGCTCCGATTTTCCCACATTTGTCTATAAATTGTATGCGTGCGTTTCCTTGCCCATGCGATTTTCTCAAGTTTGCAATAAATTGTGCATGTATGCAAAAGTAAGTTTAAACAGTGGGGGAGGGTGAGCGCAATATCAGGGCTTGCCATAGGTGCTATTTTCCCCCTGGTATGCTACCGCATCAGTAGTAGGTGAATTATTGGATGGTATTCTAAGAGATCAGACATCCATTATTTAGATAGTCATGGACTGATTTGGGACAGTCAACGTGTGTGGTAGATTGTGTTTAACCAATTATAGAGTATAGAGTTTTTTTTAGGAAGTTACCAGGAAAGTTGACAAAGGAAAGGCTGTGGAGGTTGTCTACATGGACTTTAGTAAGGCCTTTGACAAGGTCCCACATTGGAGGTTAGTTAGGAAGGTTCAAAGGCTTCATGGTGAAGCAGTGAATTGGATTCTACAATGGCTGGACGGGAGAAGCCAGAGAGTAGTGGTACTCTGACTGGAGGCCTGTGACTACTGATGTGCCCCAGGAATTGGTGCTGGGACCATTGTTGTTTCTCATCTATATCAATGATCTGGATGATAATGTAGTAAATTGAATCAGCAAGTTTTCAGATGACCCTAGGATTAGAGACGTTGTGGACAGCAAAGAAGGTTTTCAAAGCTTGCAGAGGGATCTGGATCAGCTGGAAAAAATGGGATAAAAAATGGCAGATGGAATTTAATGCAGACCAGTGTGAAGTGTTGCATTTTGGAAGGACAAACCAAGGAAGGACATACATGGTGAATGGTGGGGGACTGAGGAGTGCGGTAGAACAAAGGGATCTGGGAATACAGATACATAATTCCCTGAAAGTGGCGTCACAGGTGGATAGGGTTGTAAAGAGAACTTTAGGCATATTGGCCTTCATAAATCTAAGTACTCAGAATAGGAATTGGGATGTAATGGCAAGTTGTAGAAGACATTGGTGAGGCCAATTTTGGAGTATTGTGTGCAGTTTTGCTCACCTAACTACAGGAAAGATATCAATAAGATAGAAAGAGAGCAGAAAAGATTTACAGGAACTGAGTTACTTTATTCCCTGGGGCATAGAAGAATGAGAGGAGATTTTGATAGAGGGATTTAAAATTATAAGGAAATAGACAGAGAAAATGTAGAGAGGCTTTTTCCACTGAGGGTAAATGAGATGCAAACTAGGGGACATGAGTTAAGCGTGAAAGGGGAAAAGTTTAGGGGGAATTTCTTCACACAGAGAGTGGTAAGGGTATGGAATGAGCTTCCAGCTGAAGTGGTGAATGCAGGCTCAATTTTAAGAAGAATTTGGACAGGTACATGGATGGCAAAGGATGAAGGTCCATGGACTGGGTGCAGGTCAGTGTGACTAGGCAAAACAAATGGTTCAGCATAGATTAGAAGGGCCGTAGGTGCCTGCTTCGGTGCAGTAATATTCTATGATTCTGATGTTGAGCTACTTGAGAGTTGTTAGAGCTGCAGGAACAGAGAGAAATTACACAAAACCCAGACCCACTGTCTGTGGCAATCATTGTTCACCCATTTAGATTTATTCGATGATTATCTCATTTTATTCTCCCCATATTTGTATCAGCTCTATCCAGATTCTACCACTCACTGATGAACCCGAGGGCAAGTCTTTTATCAAGAGGCACACCTGGTGGTCTCGTGAAAAGTTCATAGATCCTCCACCAGAGGTCAGACACAGAAGCAGCAACTCTACAAACCATGCTCATCCAGGCAAGTGACGAGTATTCCATTACATTCTTAATTTGTGGTGTCAAAAGGCGAGTCAATGAACAGGCTACTGTCATAGAGTTCCACAGTACAGAGCAGGCCCATTGGCCCAACTCATCCATGCTGACTGAGTTATCTACCCAAGCTAGTCCCACCTGCCTGTGTTTGGCCCGTATCCCTCTAATTTTTTTCCTCTCCAAATTTAGGTCTAAATTTCTTTGAAACATTTTAATTAAACTCATTTATTTCTCTGACAGCTCGTTCTGCACAACCACCACCCTCTGTGTGGAAAACCTGCTGCTCAGGTCCCCTTCAAATCTTTGCCTTCCCACCTTCATTTTAAATTTATAGTTAGACATACAACATAGTAACAGGGCATTTCAAATCCTTTTACACCCAATTAACCTAGCACATTTTGAACAGTGGGAGGAAATTGGAGTCCCGGAGGGGTGGGGTGGGGTGGGGGGTGGGGGGGAACCATGCAGACACGGGGAGAACGTACAAACTCATTACCAACAGCATGAGATTCAAACCCAAAACCCGATCGTTGGCACTGTAAAGGTGTTGTGCTAACTACCATCCCAATCTATACCCTTAAGGGTACCCAGTCTTTGGCCTGCTCTTTTAGCCAAGGTGTTTATGAAGCTGTTTATGGTAGAGTCGAGGTTCAGGTCAACAGTGATCCTCAGGATGTGGATGCTGGGCCTCAGTGATGGTAGGGCCATTCAATATCAAGAGTGGATTGTTGGACGGTTATTGAAGAAGCTTATCGTCTCGCCCTTTGTGGAATAAACGTTAAATGCTTCTTGTCATCCTCTACTCCAATGCTTTCTAGTTTTGTCGTATTTAACATTTGTTTGATGACTTTGCAGCAGTGGGAAACTCTTCTGAATTAAAACCAGCACAAAAGGTAAACTCACAGCAGCTGAAGCTCTGGTGTGAGTGGGTGGTCTCTGGCGATTTGCTCTTGGTCTGTCTGCTGTGAGGTGTTTCAGTTTCTCCGAAGGTTGAGTCAATATGTCAAAGATCACTGGTAGAAAATGGGGAGAAGTTAAGGTCTTAGAAAAAAAAATCAATCACAGAATAACGATTGGTTAGTTCATTCCAGGTCAACCGTAATTGCTTCTTAGCTGTTGGGAATTTTAAACATTGTTTTTTTAAGATAAAGGAGACCATTCAGCTCATCAAGTCCATGCTTGCTCACAGAGGAACCCCTTTCCCCATTAATTATCCTGTAACCTTTCCTCTTCATGTTGCCATCAATTCCCACCCAGATTCTATCAGTCTTCAATGCACCCTTGGTCTAATTTTCTGCAGCCCTATTAACCTTTCAAACCACATATCTTCGGGATGTATGAAGAAACCAGAGAAAACGTGGTCATAGGGAGAAAGTATAAATGTCCACACAAGCAACAGCAGAGGTCAGGATTGAACCATAGACCATCAAGTATTACAGCAAAGTCCAGGCCCTTAGGCCCCCGATCCTCATCAACAATCTAATCTTTTCCTGACCTCACGCACTTAACCCACTATTTCTCAAAAACCTTGTAGATTTCTAAGAGTCTTTTGAATGTCCCTGTTGTACCAGCCTCCACCACCACCCCCAACAATGCATTTCAAATAAAAACTTACCCTTGACATCTTCCCTAAACTTTCCTTCGCCACCTTAATGTTGAGGCTTCAACAGATGTCCTCTGGTCTTTGCTGTTGTCATATCATGAAAAAGATGCTGGGTCTCCACCCTGTCTAAGCCCCTCATAATTCTAGATGCCTCTATTAAGTCAACTCTCATCTTTTGTTACTCCAAAGAGAAAAAAGCCATTGTTCTGTCAACCATGCTTCATATGACATGTCCTCCAATCTAGGCATCATCCTGGAAAATCTCCTCAGATTTATTGTCAGAGTACATACATGACATCACATACAACGTTAAGATTCTTATTTCTGCGGGCCAGGCAGAATGACCACTTATTGGTCGGGCACAAAACAACTGTACACAATGTACACATGTAAACAAATAAACAAATGTAAACAACTGACCATGCAGTACAAAGAGAAGAAGAAAAAGATCAATAATGTGCACAAGTAAGAGGAGGAAAGATTAAAACAAGAGGACATGAGTTAAGAATTAAGGGGCAGAGGTTTAGAGGTAACATGAGGGGGGACTTCTTGACTCAGAGAGTGGTAGCCGTGTGGAATGAGCTTCCGGGAGAAATAGTGGCGGCGGAGTCAATTGTATTATTTAAGAAAAGGTTGGACAGGTCTATGGATGAGAAGAAGATGGAGGGTTATGGGCATTGTGCAGGGAGGTGGGACTAGAGAGGGGTGTTTGGTTCGGTGCGGACTAGAAGGGCCTAATGGCCTGTTTCCGTGCTGTAATTGTTATGTTATGTTATGTTAAGAGTCCTTAAATGAGTCCCTGACTGAGTTTCTCATTGAGGAGTCTGATGGTGGAGGGGGAGCAGCTGTTCCTGAACCTGGTGGTGTGAGTCTTGTGACACCGATACCTCTTTCCTCATGGCAGCAGTGAGGACAGAGTGTGGGTTGGGTGGTGTGGATCCTTGATGATTGCTGCCTATCTCCAACGGCAGGGTTCCCTGTAGATGTTCTTGATGGTGTGAAGTATTTTGCCTGTGATGTCTGGGGCGGTGTCCTCTAGCTTTTACATGGCTTTACAACTCGAGGGTATTATTGTCCTCATACCAAAACATGATGCAGACGGTCAGCACACATTCATGCCAGGGTTTTCGATGTCATACCAAACCTCCACAAACTCCTGAAGGCGTAGAGGAGCTGATGTGCTTTCTTCAATATACCATTGGTGGGTTGGCTCCAGGAAAGATCCTGCAAGATAGTGACTCCTAAGAACTTATATTTGCTCATCCTGTCTACCTCTGATCCCCCAATGATCACTGGATTGTACACCTCTGGCTTTCCCTTCCTGAGGTCAACAGTCAGCTCCTTAGTTTTGATGACATTGAGTGCAAGGTTATTGTTGGTACATCATTCAGCCAAGACTTCAATCTCCTCCCCTTCTTTTATACAACCCACTACCCTGGTATCGTCGGCAAATTTGTAGATGTGTTATTGTCCTTCTGAGCCACACAGTCGTAGGGGTAAAGTAAGTAGAGCAGGGGGCTAAGAACATAGCCCTGTGGTGCTCTGGTACTGAAGGAGATTGTGGAGGAGGTGCTCTTCCCAATCTTCACTGATTATGGTCTGGAGGTGAGGACATCCAGGATCCAATTACAAAGTGGGGTGTTAACTCCCAGGTCTTGGAGTTTGCTGATTAGTTTTGAGGGGATGATGGTGTTAAATGCCAAACTGTAGTCGATAAAGAGCCGTCTGATGTATGCATCTTTGCTGTCCAGGTGTTCCAGGGCTTTGTGTAGAGCCAGTGAGATGACATCTGCCATAGACCTGTTGCTGATTTGCTTCAACACCAGCCTTTTGAAACACTTCATCACTTGATGCGAGGGCCACTGGTCGATAGTCATTTAGGCAGGTTTCCACACTCCTCTTGGGCAATGGTACGATTGACGCCTGTTTGAAACAGGTGGGTACTGTGCCCTGCCAAAGTAAGATGTTGAAACTATTTATGAATACTTTGTTATGTTGGTCAGCACAGAATTTTAATATACTCTTCCGGGTATTCTGTATAGACCAGATGCTTTCCTCAGATTCATTCTCCTGCAGGCAGCCCACATGTCATCCACTCCAAAATATCTACATCCTTCCTGTGAAGGATATGACCAGATCAAAACGCAATCCTCCAACCGCTGAACTCAATCCTCCAACCGCTGAACTCAATCCTCCAAATGCTAAACGCAATCCTCCAAGAACTAAATACAATATTCCATATACTGAATGCAGTACAGAAAGAATTGAGCACAGTCCTCCAAGTACTGGAGCTGTGAAGCTGCCGCTCTAATGTCCATACCACGATGCTGCTGGTTATATTAATCTCATAAAGCTTTAATCAACACTTCAAAAGGAATAGGTGGTCAGTCTAGGAGCTTCAAATCTAGCAGTGGTCAGCAATTGTAAAATGTGCAAACTGCTCACATCCAACGGCTAAGCTCTAAAGAAACCAGATCCTGGTAGTTAGGCAGTAGACACACAAGGGTTCCTGGGTTTGGTTCAGCAGGGCATGTTCCCATCTTTCTATAGATTCAGTTATATTGCAGCTGTAGTCACCTTTACCTGCATCATTGGTCCTGTCACTGGCTGGTTTGACGAGATCCTGTGAGGCCCGAACTTGTTCCTCACCAACTCTGCAAAAAAAACATTTCAAATCATTGCATGCCCAACATCTCACTTTTTATCCAAACAAAATCAAGCTATCAATGCCTAAATCAGACATTTCTTTGTCAGAGTTCCTCTATCAGCTCCTGTGACAGTATTTCCTTGAAGTCCAATTGTTCGACATTCCACCTCAACCCCAAAGATGGCCGGCCCAATTCCCCAACCATCGTCATTAATGTTTCCCAAATACCCTCATCCATCAGGCACTCCCACTCCATCATTGTTGGAACTCCTGGACCCATTCATCACTTCTTCCTCATTCAGACACCCTATTCTTGTAGTGTGGTTTGCGGAAGGTCAAGTGACTTCTCCATCTGGAATCTGGTGGGAACGTAGATTGTGAAAGATCATGCGACCTTTCCATCTGGAACCTAGTTGGAATTTGCATCGCCTGTCAATCAAAGTTGGACTCTGCCCACCCATTAGTGCACACCTGACAACTGGCCCCTTGAATAACATAGTGATTACCTGGGCCGGACCCTCCATCTTACTGTACTATAAAGTCCACCACATTCAGTAGCTCTTCTTGTTTTACTCTTCGCCCCCGAGACGAACCCTGTGTGAAGAACTCTGTAGTCAATGCTGGAGGAGTTGCTGGTAAGGTGGGCACTACATATGGGATCAGGGCTGTTAAATACTGTTGCAGTTATAGTTAACATCTGAGCCGTGCCCATGTAAGACAAGGAACAGCGGGCAGAGTATTGTAGACCTTGGTTGTGATAAGTCTGTATAAATACAGGTAGTTGCTAGTATCGGTAATATTAAGTCTGATGTGACTGGTTTCACTGTGTTGTGTGATGAGAAAACTTTCAGGTGTAATCCCTGTTGCGATCCCCGTACAGGTCCAGACCCACTATTCTTTGCACCCACCAAATGTTTTCCTCCTGACAGAACAATTTAATTGGTGGGTATGGAGAGAGGAAATGAAAGCAGATATTTTCCACTGAGGTTAGATGGGACATAAACAAGGGGACATGGGTTAAGGGTGAAAGGGGAAAAGTTTAAAGGGAACTTTAGGGGGAATTTAATCAGGCAGAGAGTTGTAGGAGTGTGGAGCGAGCAGCTAGCTGAATTGGTAAATGCAGGCTCAATTTTTTACTTTCAAGAAAAATTTAGACTTGTATATGGACGGGAGAGGTATGGTAGGATATGGTCCGGGTGCAGGTCAATGGGACTAGGTAGAAAAATAATTTTCTATAGGTTAGAAGGGCTGAAATCAATCTATGGTTTTAAAAGAGAGAGAGAAAAAAAAGTGTGTGAGTGAGTGAGAGAGTCAACAGGCAACATGTCTATTCCACTTACTTATTGAGCTTTGTAAACAATGTCTTCACTTTCACAGGAGGAGGAACCTTTTTGGAAGGCATCAGGTTGGGCTTGACTGTAGATTCTGACCCTCCATCCTTGGACGCTTTCTTCTCATCTGCAAAGAGATATAGTGCATGAGAGAGAGACCACAGGAAGTGTTAAGAGTCAAGTTTATTGTTATTTGATTTTACAAATACAACCTGATAAAATAGTGTTCTCCAGTCCTTGGTGTAAAACAACCAGACAGATACATATACAAACAATACACTTGCAGGACGAGTGTTCATATCTAAAAATAAATACATGAATATGAGAGTCTTGGATGGATTCTGGGAGTATCTTCTCTGGGCGCTCAGCATTCTCACTGCCTCTGCCCATTCCTTTCAGCATTCAAAATGTTTCTGTGAGATCTCTCTCATTCTTTTGTACTCTAGTGAATACAGCCCAAGAGCGGGATAAACGTTTCTCATATGTTAGCCCTTGGAATCATACCCTCTCCAGCATCATTACATCCCTTCTAAGATAAGGGGTCCAGAATTACACACCGTTCTCCAAATGAGGCCTCACCAGTGCCCCGTAGAGCCTCAACAACACCTCTTTACTCTTATACACTATTCCCCTTGAAATGAACGCTAAACATAGCATTCACCTTTATTGCTGATCTAACCTGGTGGTTAACCTTTAGGTTATCCTGCACAAGGATCTCCAAGTCCCTTTGCATTTCCAAATTTTGAGTTTTCTCCCCACCTAAACAATAATCCACCTTTTTATTTCCTCTTCCAAAATGTACAGCCTAACATTTCTCAACATTGTATCTCATCTGCCATTTCTTCACCCACTCCACTAAACTGTCCAAGTCTCTCTGCAACCTTTCGATTAGGGTCCCTCATGGTTTGCTGATCACATGAGATCTATGCTAAGTTGGCTTGGTCATAAAATTCCCCTGACTGGAGGCCAATGGATGCTACAAGACTGACAGAGTTTCTCCAGTGTTTCTGTGTTTGGAGGCCTGGTGAGGCAGGTGAAAATATAGGTGGTCTGATTAGTAAGTTTGCAGATGTTAGTTAGGAAGGTGCAGTCTTTAGGTATAAATTTTAAGATAGTCAAATGGATTGAACATTGGCTGAAAGGGAGAGGCCAGAGAGTGGTAGTGGATAATTGTCTGTCAGGTTGGAGGCCGGTGACCAGTGGTGTGCCTCAAGGATCTGTATTGGGCCCATTGTTGTTCGTTATATACATTAATGATCTAGATGATGGGGTGGTGAATTGGATTAGTAAATATGCAGACGATACTAAGATAGGTGGAATAGTGGATAATGAAGAAGGTTTTCAAGGATTGCAGAGGGATTTGGGCTGCTTAGAAAAGTGGGCTGAAAAATGGCAGATGGAATTTAATGCTGATAAGTGTGAGGTGCTTCATTTTGGTAAGAAGAATCAGAATAGGACATACGTGGTAAATGGGAGAGCATTGAGGAATACAGAAGAGCAGAAAGATTTAGGAGTGACGGTACATCGTTCCCTGAAGGTAGAGACTCACGTGAATAGGGTGGTGAAGAAGGCTTTTAGTATGCTGGCCTTTATCAATCATTGCATGGAATATAGGAGTTGGGAGGTGATGTTGAGATTGTATAAGACGTTGGTGCGGCCTAATTTGGAGTTCTGTGTGCAGTTCTGGTCGCCTAATTATAGGAAGGATATAAACAGAGTGGAGAGAGGGCAGAGAAGGTTTACCAGAATGTTGCCTGGGTTTAAGCATCTGGAGTATGGGGAGAGATTGGACAGATTGGGTCTTTATTCTTTGGAGCGTAGAAGGTTGAGAGGGGATTTGATAGAAGTATTTAAGATTATGAAAGGGATAGACAGAATGGATGTGGATAGACTATTTCCGTTAAGAGGAGGAAAGATTAAAACAAGAGGACATGAGTTAAGAATTAAGGGGCAGAGGTTTAGAGGTAACATGAGGAGGAACTTCTTTACTCAGAGAGTGGTAGCTGTGTGGAATCATCTTCCGGGAGAAATAGTGGCGGCGGAGTCAATTGTATTATTTAAGAAAAGGTTGGACAGGTATATGGATGAGAAGAAGATGGAGGGTTATGGGCATTGTGCAGGGAGGTGGGACTAGAAAGGGATGTTTGCGAACCAAACAGACTAGAAGGGCCTAATGGCCTGTTTCCATGCTGTAATTGTTATGTTATGTCATAAAAATTGGTGAAGTAACAATTCATGAGGAAGATTGCCAAGGATACCACAGGATATAGATCAGTGGAAATTTGGGGAAAGAGACAAGAGTTCAGTGTTCAACAAGGAAATCTGCAGACTGTGGGGTCAAGTGCTGGAGAAACTCAGCAGGTCACACAGCATCGAAAGGAAGTGAAGGGCAGTCAATATTTCAGGCCTGCGCCCTCTGTCAGGAATTATCCTAATAAGGGGGGAAGAAACAGCAAAACATTACACAAATGTTTGGTTTTGTTTGATAAGCAGGCTGTAAAGGAGGAATTAACAGAAATTATTGGAAAGCAAATAGAGCTGGAGAAATTCACGGGGTTGGAAGCCAGTGATCATTTGTATGCAGGGTGCCAGGGCCCTTGTTTTCTTCACAATAGCAGCTGATTCAAGAAAAGTCACACCTTGAAGGAAATGATGCTGTAATTCTGCTGTTCATAACTGTGAGAAGCCAACTCAATGTGTCTGCAGGTGTCCACACCTTGTTCTTCACAACACTAATCAGTCACGTTAACTTCCCTCAACACCATGAACACAAGCTTCACGGGTAAAAGTGTGTTGCTTAATGTAGTGAAAGTAACCCCCAACAAAAAGATCCTGCATTTCTGTAGCAGGGAAGGATTCTGGATATGCCATGTGTGTTTCACTTTCACCCCTGTACACTTGTAGTTTGGGGGGGTTAAAAGTGATTAAATTGTTCCAAGCTGTTCCCAGCATAAAATCATAGACGTAGAATCCTACAGTGTGGAACAGGCCATTCAGCTGTCCTCATGGACCCTGGCCAATGAGCATCCTCTGTATTAATCCCATTGCTCAGCACTTGATCCATCGTGTTCCATACCATCGTGTTCCTTGCTGTGCATATAACCAACAACCTATCCTGGACCCACAACACCTCCTTATTAATCAGGAAGGCGCAGAAAGCACCTACACATCCTAACGATGTTGAGGAGGGCAAGGCTAGCAGCCCCCATTTTGACAACATTTCCAGGAGCACATTTGAGAGTGTCCTGCCTGGTTGTATCTATAAGCCCCTTTCCCATTTAATTGGGCACGCAGTGTCCCGGGATAGGAAGCCGATTGTGCTGGTTCCGTTGGGCCACCTTTAACCGGGACACTGAGTATTTTTTACACTGAACACAACTCACCCCCTGGGGATTGGAGTGTTTCTACCTTCAACCAGAAATGGGTGGCTTTTTCAACCGGTGTAATCGGCATGCTGGTGTCAGCTGGTGCTGGAGATACAAGTATCAGTAGTGTTCATTATTGCATGCAGAATAATTAGATGAGTCAGCCAATGAGGTGAAGCAAAGAACTTTGCCCTACACAATCAAAGAGAGAGGGAGAGAGAGCTCCATAGGATGGTGCCTGCTCCCTCCTGGTACTCATTTTCACTCACACGCCCTCGTGAAGCTTGCGCACAGGCATGTTGCGAATATGGTGGTTGCAATGCGATTTCCAATAGCCGCAGCTGTCTACAGGAATAGGGCATCAATCCCCAGTATGAAATGACATCATTTGATGCCAGCATGCTGTTCTCTTTTTCCCCTGGCCCCTGTCCCAGTTAATTCCTCGGACAATGTGCCAGAGAAAAAGGGGCCATTGTGTGGTACAGTAGCTGCAAAGCATCAGATCAGAAGTCAATACAGTGGATCTTTAAAATGGCCACAAAGATCTGTGGGGTCCCCTTTCCTCTATTGATGGCATTGAAAGAGAGCTCAAAGAATTCGAGAGGACCCCTTCCATCCTTTGACCCACTACTAGCCAGAAGGAGGTATAGAAGCATCATTATCAGGACTGCTAGGCTGGGAAAGAGCTTCTTCCCCCAGACGGTGAAAATGATAAACAGTACCCTGTAACTGAGTAAATCATCCCAAAATATTTATATATATTTATTTTAAATTGCCTATGTACACACAATTATTATGTACTGGGCATGTATGTGTATACACTGTAGTCCAGAGAAATACTGTTGCATCTAGTTATATATGTAGTCAGATGATAATAACCTTGAACTTGATTCACTCGCTCATCCACACACTTAAATGCTGTCAGTGACACAGCTTCCACTTCTCTCTGGGCTGGTGCATTTCATGACCTTATCTCTCTCTCTCTCTGGGTGAAGACCCTGTGAGTCCTCTCTGAATCTCTTCACTGATATTTTCCAGTTGCATCTACCTCTAATGTGGGGGGAAAGTTTCCTGCAGTCTCCCCTCAGTACTCGCACATGGCTGGGACCTGCAGGAAAGTTTCCTGCAGGCCGCTACCAACAAACTAACCCACATTCAACACCATTGCATGAATTTTGTTACAGCATCTATTTCCTTATTCACTGCCTCAAAACAATCCGGTACATCCTTCAGTGAAAATAGCTTGTCAGAGTATTCTAAACAAGCTCATTGATACCTATATATTGATATCGACTCAACAGCATTTCAAGGTTCCCGCACATTAATTTCACGTTTCACGCTATTTACAATCCAACATTATTTTTCAAATTAAAAAGTCCATATAAAGCTCATTGAACTTTCAGATCATCATACTGAAAAAAAAATACAAGTTACTGGCTGTCACAGATCACTTTACAAGACGGCAGCATTTTCTGTTCTTACCTTTGCTTTTCCAAAGACCCAACTCTGGAGTCTTTGCTGTTGCCATGTGACTGGTTTTAAACCCTAAATTAAAATAGAAATCCAAAGAGGCATTGGTCCAGAGCAGCTGAGCAAAGTGAAAATGAAGAGTTATCGGAAGCTGAGGTATTAACTTTCTGCCACAGGGACCCTTGGTGAGTTACGAGCACTGGTATCCTTTACCAACAGCATTTAGGACCTGGCATCTCAGAATTTCCCACATGCCTTACTATTTCAGAAAGAGGAAAATTAACAAGTCGTTTGAACCCCACTTCCGTTACACAGTTAACTTCTCTCCACTCAAACCCCACCTCCACTCCTACACCCACGTAGAATCTAAAGGGGTAGGGAGGACATTATTGAAAGAAGCCCTGTGAGCATCCGTTTGCAAAACAGCTGGGCACACTTGCAAAATGCAGCCGTGCACAAGTTGGCTGAGCCCACAGACTACTCCACATACTATGTGGTTGAAAACAGCTTCCTCAGTCTGTGGAATCAATGTCGTCGCTGCAGAAACCACACAATATAAAACATCAGGCTAGATTTGAAAGGCTTCCATGGTATACCACCCAGAAGCGGCTCAATCCACCTTGTAACCTTGGATGCCAAGTCCCACAGCATCGTACCTCTGGGACCCACTCATTGACCAATGGTCCTTGAACTCCATCTTGCTCTCTCGCCCCGCAGATTTCACTGAGAGTTAATTAAATGCTCCGTTTCAAAGTAATCCAGCCAAACCAACTAAAATGTAGATTCAGGAAGGGCCTTTACAAATGATAAAAGATCTGCTTCTTCGATTTGAAGGTCATGGTTTCTAGTGACTAATTGTCTTGCATCTTGTTCTCCAGTTTCCTTTGGGAAATTGTCTTTAGATATAAAAACCTGAACAGAAGGTCAAGAAATCTTAAGGGCAGATTGCCATCAATGCAAATTTGAGTTCAGGTAGTCTTCTGTGCTAGTTTTTAAACAGCATACAAAAGAATTGGGCCCTCTGTCAACAAACAACCATGCTGTTGAATTAACTCAGATAAAAAGCAGGTCAACACTTCACCTGTGAACCTGCAGGGACCATCTACCGCACGTGATGCTACCTCTGTGGTTTCCGCTACATCAGGGAGACTGGTCGCAGGCTGGGTGATCATTTCGCTGAGCACCTTCTGTGGTGAAAGGCATTTGCATAGATGTATGGGCTGGCAGTTCGAGCCTCCCTGACCTTCCCTCACCCCTCCCAGATTTCCCAATAAAGGCCGGCGTGCCCGGAATTGCCCTCTCTTGCTCCTGTACCTGGAACCTGGGCAAGTCGTGTATCGGTAATGCTCAGGTTTTTGGTAATTAAAGATGTTTAATCACTCCATCATGTCGATGTGATTATTATGTGCTCCACAATTTAATTACCAAAACAAAAGCCATGGAAACTGAGCATACAGTGCAAGGCAGCAGCGATCAGGAAGATGCCTGGTCACCCAGCCCACAGAAGGTGGAGTCAACCCAGCCACGTGGTGCAGTAGCGGACGCACCCCTGGGGTCTGCATCAACTCTGCATTGGGTAATGGGGGGATTTTGCCAGCCGACTACATTCACGATTGAACGCAGGGAGCCCAACGCAGACGTTCCCTTCAAGAGGTGGCTGCACGGGGATGCGGACGTTCATGCACCATCACAACCTAAGGGATGCTGAATCTCCAGTTTGCATCCGTTGGCAATCAGGCATTTCAAATAATTAGACACTGCTGAACGTACGTTGAGGAGATGGCCCTGCTGCGGAAGTAGAACAGGACCCCGACGAACCCAATGTACGCAAGGTACAAATTAATGACCCGGCATCAAGCCCCTGGGGAGCCCTTCGCACAGTTCACGCGCGCGATGGGAGAGCTGGTTAGAGCCTGCAGGTGTACCTCAGTGAGTGCCTCCGAGTATGTCGATGAGCTGATGCGGGACGGACTGCTGACAAACGTGCTATGGACCCAGGTCCGTCAAAGACTTCTGGACAAAGGTAACTGCACGTTGCAGGAAGTACTGGACTTGGGGGAGGTGATGGAGACTGCGGTGCAAAGCTGTGAGGCTTACACCACCAGCGGTCCGGCGTCCACATGGGGAATGAGGGCACGACCATGTTGGGATATGACCCTGATGGCAGCGGCAGTCGGGGCCAGCAAGGGCTGGTTCTGCGGGCTGGCCAGGCACCCCCGGAAGTCCTGCCCAGCCAGGAACGCAGTGTGCTCAAATTGCAAAAAGAAAGGGCATTATGCAAAGGTGTGCAGGGGGCAGCCCACTACCAGCA
This sequence comes from Narcine bancroftii, assembly GCF_036971445.1. Lineage (NCBI taxonomy): Eukaryota > Metazoa > Chordata > Chondrichthyes > Torpediniformes > Narcinidae > Narcine > Narcine bancroftii. The sequence goes on from NC_091476.1 coordinate 173,667,038, forward strand.
GTGCCATGTGCGATCCGAGGGACGGGTCGCCATCTTTGAGGAAGCAGTCACCAAGATGACGATCGCTAACATCACTTCTGGTTTCAGATCAGTGATCGCTAACTTCACCTCCGGTCCCAGCCATGTGCGAGTACTGAGGGGAGCCATCTTCTGAGGCGCCGAGTCCAACATATTACTGACAGGAACAGTACAATGGAGACTTTGAATTGGACCTAACTCTGGCCTCCGTGACGCTGGATCAGAACAGGCCTCACCAGCTGGTGCGATCGATGAAGAATATTGAGGTAAACTGTCGCGTCACTGGTTGTTTGTTTGACACAGGGACTACCGAAAGCTTTACCACCTGGACTTAATAAAGCGCTGGCACTAAAGGTGTCTCCAGAAAAGTGCCGAATATCCTGGCATCTAAAGCCTAGTCTGCAGAGATGTGTGGGTACTGTCGGGCAGACTTAAGGGTGCGGGGCAGGGAGTACAGGGATTGTAAAATAATGATAATACCCAAACTCTGTGCACTGGCTATCCTGGGGTTAGACTTCCAGTGTCAGCTGGAAAGTGTAACGATGCAGTTTTACGGTCCACACCCCCCGATCATGGTGCAGAATGAGGAATTCAGCCCGGTCAATGAGAGGAAGCTGGGCAGTATGTGTGGACCGTCCACCCTTCAGGTCCCTCTGCCCCCACTATTTGAGAACCTATCAGAGAATTGCAGACCGATAGCTGCCAAAAGCAGGAGATACAGCCCAGAGGACAGACGGTTCATTAAAATTGAAGTCCAGAGGCTACTGGCTGAAGGCATCATTGAGCTCAGCGAGAGCAGGTGTTGGTGGTAAAAGTGGGGGAAAAGAACCAGATGGTAATAGACTACATCCAGACTGTGAATAGATTTACATTACTGGATGCCTACCTGTGGTGAATCTATGCTGAGCTGTTAGTCTCCCTGTGCCTTGCCCCCACTGTACTGACATTGAGACCACTTAAGACACTCCCCATGGGTATAACTGCGTATGCACCTATTTTCTTTCATTATTGTACCATTAGTTTCTGCTAATAAAAGCCATGATTATCACCTGACTATGCCGCCTTCGTCTACTTCATTAACTGGCACTTCACTACCCCCAACTCAAATTGTCAACGTGGTGAATAAGGTAGCCCAATAAAGAGTCTTCTCCACCATAGACCTAAGTCAGCATACCATCAGATCCCAACCTGCCCAGAGGACAGGCCCTACATGGCTTTTGAAACTGACGGCTGACTGTATCAGTTCCACAGGGTGCCATTCAGTTTGACAAACGGGGTATCGGTGTTCTAAAGGGAGATGTACCGCATGGTGGACAATCACAAGCTAAAGGCAATGTTCCTGTATTTGGATAACATCACCATATGCGGCCATGACGTGGAGGAACATGATACGAATCTAAGGGAATTCCTCGCCAGAGCAAAAACTCTAAACCTGATGTATAATCAGAAATGTATGTTCCACACTTCACGGCTGGTGATACTAAGGCATATGGTGGAGGGAGGGATTGTGTCCCCGGACCCCGAGAGAATGTGCCCCCTTAGGGAACTCCCGTTGCCCCAGAACCTGAAAGCCCTGAAAAGGTGCCTCGGGTCCTTTTCCTATTATGCCCAATGGGTCCCCAATTACACGGACAAGGCCCGGCCATAGTGAAGACAACAGACGACCCCACCAGCGGAGGCTCATAAAGCCTTTGAGGGTATCAAGGATGAGATTGCCAAGGCGGCGATGCATACCATTGATGAATCCATCCCACTTCAAGTGGAAAGTGATACCTCTGGTGTTGCCATAGCAGCCACGCTGAATCAGGCAGGCAGGCCAGTGGCATTCTTCTCTAGAACACTCCAGGGCCTGGAACTCAGGCACTCGGCAATTGAGAAAGAGGCCCAGGCCAAAGTGGAAGCTGTGCGCCACTGGAGGCATTATTTACCCTGCTGGCGGACCAGAGGGCTGTTGCATTTATGTTTAAAGACAAACAGTGGGGTAAAATAAAATGTGATAAGATCATGCGGTGGAGAATCGAACTCCCCACGTACAATTATGAGATCTTATACCAGGAAGCTTAATGAGCCATCTGATGCTCTGTCCTGGGGAACGTGGGAAGCTCTGCCTCCCGAGGGCATCTGGTACACGTGAACGCACAATACGCATTTGTGCAATACCAGGACGGGAGGGAGAACACGGTGTCAGTACGAGACCTGGCCCGGGCAGGGTACACTAACACTGATCAGGTGACCCTAGAAGAACCAGACGGTCATTCGACACAACGCCCATCCACGCTAGGGTTTTGACGTATTCCCGCCACCCCCCAGGTAACCGTACAACCCCCCCCTCCCCTCAGCACCAGTCACTAGTCAAGCACCAGCGGCAGTCAATCCCACAGAGATCTCACCAGGAAGTTTTATCTCAAAGAAGGGGTGAATGTGGTGAAAGGCATTTGCAATGATGTATGGACCGGCTAGTCCAAACTTCCATTACCTTCCCTAACTCCTCCTTGGCTCCTCCCCAGATTTCCCAATGAAGGCCGGCGTGCCCGGACTTGCCCCCTCTTGCTCCTGTACCTGGAACCTGGCCAAGTCGTGTATCAGGATTTTGGTAATTGAATCCGTTTAATCACTCCACCATGTCGCTGTGGTTATTGTGTGCTCTCTGCACCTTCACTCTGCCTCAGCCACAGCAGTGCCCAACATTTTAATTCCACACATCATTGCGCACCTACATGCCTCATGTACTGCTAAACTGAGGCCACTCATAAACTGAAGAAAGAACACCTCCGACCAGACTGCATCAATATCGACCTCCAATTTATTTTAACCCTCGGCCAGTCTCTCTCTCCCTCCCTCCCTCTGTTTCCCTTCCTCTAGCTCCTTGTCCTTTCCCCTTCTTTCTCTTAGGAGAGAGCAACCCTTCAGAGCCCTCGGCCCTTCTCCACCTATCACTTCTTCTACCCTCCCACCTGTATCCACCTGTGACCTCTTACCTGTTAGCCTGTGCTCCTCCCCCTCATCACCCGTCCTTCCCCTCACCTTTTTCTACTTTCGTGATGAAATACTGACTGCCTTTTATGTGGCATGCTGAGTTTCTCCAGCACTTTTGGGTTTTTAAAAATATTTTATTTTGGAATTTTTCGTACAGGCAGTTACATTCATCATTGTACATTTGCCAAATTCAAGTATGTTGATTCTAACTACAAGATGTTGATTATGTATCCCTCCCCTTAACAATCCCACCCTAACCCCCTAAATCAATAAGAAACCTTGTTTACACATTCTCAGATTATATAGTAACATATTGAAAAATAGAAAAGAAAAAGTTCATGGATCGTTCTGGGAGAGATTGCCCAGCACTAAGGATTTATTCGATATTTAATATCTTTATTCATTTACAGAGGGTTATCGCAGGTTCCAGTGAACGGAAGAAATGGTATTAAATGTTTGCACCTATCTTTCACATGTAAGGGCACCAAATATGCAGAAATATACTGTATTTATTTCTCAATTTATATTTTTTCTAATGGAATACAACTTTGAATTTCTACATTCAATCTATTTATCTCTAAATGTGAATCTGATTTCCAAGTAACTGCAATACATTTTCTTGCCGCTGCCAACACAATTTTAACACATTTCTTTTGACTTTATGATAACTTCAGTTTAGGTCTCGCTCCTTCTATATTCCCTAATAAAAATATATCAAGATTTTGTGGATGTATAACCGAGTAAATTGCTCCAAAAGTTTCCCGCCTTCTATCCAAATAAGATCTAACCTTTGGACACGACCATGTAGTGTGCAGAAAAGTACCCACCCCTTTTATGTAACTTTTGCAAAGTAATATATAATTGATGCATAAAATTATATTGTACCAATCTATATTGTACGTTAATTTTATTAGTAATACAGTCTCTACATAAATCTGTCCATGTTTGATAATCATTTATAATATTCAAATCATGTTCTCATTTTTGCTTAGATTTGTAAAGCCTGGATTTGTAACAAAAGGTACATTTCAGAAGTAAATTTTCATACATTTCCTTGTCTAATAAGTTTCCACTTCACTCCATGGGGATAATAGTCTTTCAGATCCTAATTTATCTCCTTTTATTTGAAAGTAGCAAAACAAAACACATTTCTAGTTATTCCATACTTATTCCTTAATTGTGGAAATGACATTAATTGACCTTGTTCATAATAATCTTCAATATTTTAAATTCCTTTGTCAAACCACAACTTCAGAAATTGATTATCCTTTGAGAAGGGTATCAAACTATTTTGAGTCAGAGGGGTTTTGGGTGATATACCTCCTTTTGTTCCAATTTCTCTGCCTATCTTGCCCCAAATATCAATTAGTTGTTTTAAAAGAGGTGTTCCTTTAATTTTGAATTCTATTTATAAATAAATGCTTTGGCTGTTTTCTCTCCTATTTTGTCCAGATCTATTTTAATCCAAGCTGGTAATACTCTCTCCTTCAAAGAAAGATGCAATAAATCTCATTTGAGCTGCTTTATAATAATTCTTAAAGTTTGGGAGTTTTAATCCACTATTTCATATTTCCACATTAATTTCTGCATAGATACCCATGACATTTTACCTTTCCAAAGAATCTTTCTTACGTTTATTAAGTTCCTGGAAGAATTTTTGAGGTATTAAAAAAGGTAATGGTTGAAATAGATATTGAATCCTTGGAAAAATATTCATCTTTAAACAGTTAACTCTTCATATTAGAGTTATAGGTAAGGTCATTTTTTTCAAATCTTCTTCAACTTTATGAAGCAATGGTAGATAGTTCAATTTATATAATTTTTTAAAAATTATTAACCGTTTAGATCTCTAAAGTGACTAGAAAGGTTGATGAAGGAAGAACAATTGACATGGTCTATTTGGATTTCAGTAAGGCTTTTGATAAGGTTCCACATGGAAGGTTGGTGAGGAAGGTTCAGTCACTAGGGATAGATGTTGAGGTAGTCAGATGGGTTCAATGGTGGCTAGAAGATAGGCACCAGAGAGTCATGGTAGACAACTGACTCTCAAGATGGAGGCCAATGACAAGCGGTGTGCTTCAGGGATCGGTTTGTCATTTACATTAATGATTTGGATGATGGGGTGGTAAATTAGGTGAGTAAATATGCAGATGATACAAAAATAGGGGGAGTTGTGGATAGTGAGGAGGGTTCGTGGACCATGCCTTGGAACCGTGCACGTTTCCACCCTCCCATTGACACAGGAACATTTTCTACTTCAATGTTTTTCTCTCCCTTTCATCAAACAGATGAATAAACAGTCATGAGCTTGCTGTCTGATGGCTGTGTGATAAACGGCAACCACATTTTCAACATTACAACTTCACTTACTCTTGAAATGCTCATCTATTGTTCCAGGGTGACTTGGGCCATTCTGAAGTGGTGAATGATAAAAATGTCAACCTTTCCTTATATCCTTCATTTCTCTTTTCCCCTTCAACTCTTACTTTCTAGTGAAATTGCATGAACACGGCCAAATGAGTTAGTAACATCAGACCGTGAACTTCCATTCCTCGGAATCCATTTGGCAAAAGTTCAGAAACATTTCCAAACCCCCACAGGTAGCTTTGATTCCTAACCTTCCTGTGCAATGCAACCCACAAATGACACTTTGCAAAGAATGCACCAATGTATAAACACGCTGATGCTCTCACGGAAACAATGACACAGGAGAAAGCCATTCAGACACAGAGGGAGAAACGGGCACAGACAGGGACACAAAAAGACACAGGATACAGACATGGACATGGACACATTCACAGGTCAAAGCCATTCAGAACCTCATTTCCCTACTTTGACTATTGGAATTTTTTTTGAATGTTTTATTTAAAGTTTTGTCCACAGATTAAGTCAGTTACAAAATTGAAAAGATACAAATAGAAAAAAATATAGATCCATTATACACTTCACGATGTTTTAATCCCCCACTCCCCCAACCCCTTCCCATCCTAAAAACCCCAAAAGAAGAAAAAAAGGTAAAAAAAGACAAGAATGGGAAAGAGAAAAAGAAAGGGTTGCCAAAAAGTGCCTCTCACCACAAGGATCTCCAATACATATTCTATTTAATTTTTTGGAACGGTTGACATAAGTCTCTAGGATTAGAAATTTATACATGAAATATGTAAATACAGGCACCAAATTTGTAAAAAATTAACATATTTATTTCTTAAATTATAAGTAATCTTCTCAAGGGGAAACACAACTATGCATCTCGGTCTTCCATTGTGCCATTCCTGAATATGAATCAGATCTCCAAGGAACTGCTGAACGTTTTCTTGCCACTGCCAATGCTCTTTGGGGATTTAGGGCTAATCAAGAGGAATTGGGAGGATTAGAACTTCCCAATTTTAGAAATTATTATCAAGCACCACAAATGCAATTTGTTGCCTCCTTTTTTGAGGAAGGGGAGACACTGCACAGGTAAAAGTAGAATGGGAGAAAATAATAGAGAGAATAGCAAAGGATTTTTATATACAAATGAGAAGTGAAATTAATATCTGGTGAGAAAGAAACTCCTCTTTTAAAAGATATGATTAATATTTGGAATAAAATAAATGTTGAAATTGGAGTGGAAGGGGATGGGGGCTTATCACCTAAAATGCCCTGGACTCAAAATAGTCTTATTCCTTTTACAATGAGTAATCAATTTTTGGCTTTCTGGTCTCATAAAGGGATCAGACCAGTGATTCTCAACCTTTTTCTTTTCACTCACATACCACTTTAATTAATCCCTATGTCATCGATGATCTGTGATGAATAAGGGATTGCTTAAGGTGGGATGTGGGTGGGAAGAAAAAGTTTGAAACCCACTTTTTTAATCGTACCCAATTGACTCGTTATGTGTACGGTTTCAGAACTCCAAAGGAAATGGGCCAATGACAATTTTTCTCAAGCCAACTATTTCAGTAACAATTGGGTCTAGAGCAGAGATTCTCAACCTTCCCTTCCCACCTACATCCCACCTTACTAATCACAGAGCATCGATGGCAAAGGGGTTACTCAACATGGTATGGGAGTGGGAAGAAAAAGGTTGAGAACCGCTGGATCAGACATTTTGAAGATTGTTATGAAGGAGGACATTTGATGTCATCTGATCAATTAAAAAATAAATTTGGCAAACTTAACAATACACTCTTCTGCTATTTTCAAATAAGACCATATCTCAGGGATAAAGTGTAGTGAAGTGGAGATTTGATCCGAAAGTAAAATATTACTTCTGCCGTGTATCTTTTACTTCAAATGGGAACTCCTAAACAGGGGGTTCATAAATTTTGACAGAGATGGGAATCAGATTTAAATGTTAGAATTGATGAACTATTGCAATTCTTGATCCACCTTGGCATTCAAGAGTGTCTACTCCCAATCTCATCCACTATATGGTACACTTTATTGTCATTATGCTGGTTCACCAGCCCAATGAAACATGGTTAGCATTGACCGAAATATAATAGAATACAATATCTGCCCTGAACCCCTTGAACCTCTTCCTTAAATGCCCTCTCATCACACCTGTTTCCAGTTCAATTTTAATGAACCCTCTCATGTAGTAAAATGAGTATTAACCCAATTTTAGGCAGCATGGTGGTCAGCGCCGATGACCTGGGTTTGAACCTGGCACAGTCTGTAAGGAGTTTGTCTGCGTGGGTTTCCTCCGGATGCTCCAATTTCCTCCTACTCTTCAAAAATGTCTGGGGGTTGAGGGTTAATTGATGTATTTGGTGGCACAAGCACGTGGGTTGGAAGGGACTTTCACCTTGATGCGGTGTGTCTAAATTTACATTTTAAATTTTTACTCCTATTTTATTTTTGTCATTGATCATAACTAATAATTATGACCCGCAACTTCAAAAATTCTCCTTTTAACCGCTGTGCTTGTTCCCTACAAATAAATCCAGAATTGCCTTCCTTACCCCAACTCTCTCTTGCTGGGCTGTGTTGAATTTTCCTGAGCCCCTCTGCCTTTCATACTGACTTGAGTCATTTAGAGAATTAAAACACTTTGCTTTACTCCCCTGGTGCTTTTCCACTTAGTTGATTTTTATCTGACATTTGCTCTTCAATTTCCCCAAGTATTGTTTGAAATGAAATTGTGTAATTACCCCTTTTATCTTCATAATTTCACACCGTGAAATTCCCCATACCATTCCTTTTCATAGCTCTATAATCACATTCCCTTCTGTTTCATATCTCTCCCAGTTCTATCCTGTCCAAAAATCCTGTAGCCAGGAATATTTAGCATCCAGTCTTAACCTCGGTAAGTGTGGTTTCTATTATATCCAATATGTGTCTTTAGCCTCGTTCACTGTGCTCTCGTGCCCTTAGGCACCTCCAGACTCCTCCCTTGTCTGTTTCCAATCTTTGCTTGCTCTGCCTTTCATAATCTCCCACTAGTTTTCTTCCTTCCATTTCTACTTCTGCTTTGCTCCATTGTGCCTTCCATCTGGTCTCCGAATGACTTGCACCCCTTCCCAGGAGTACCAGCAAAACATGACTGCGGGGACATTGGCTCCACATGCCATTGGTGCCCAATCTGCCTCGTCCCACCTTCCCCAGAACCAGTCCAAAAGCCCCAAGAATAAAAACAACAGAAAATCCTGGAAGCAACAGGTCAGACAGCATCTGCGGAAGGTGAAGCAGAGCTGATTTTTATGTTCAGTGAAGCTTTTTTTGTCTCACGTGAATTACATTTGCTCCTTTTCAGAGCTGTTAAACCAACTGTATCATTTTATCGGATCACTAAAGGATAAGTAGGAGGCCGTTCAGCCCATCTTGGAGCCCCTCTGTTTCATTCTTTCCTCATCATCTGTCCCACCAAATGCATCACTTTACCATTTGAAAGGTCGTAGTGAATCGTTTCCATTATCTTTGAGTTCGTCCATTCAACACTTATCAACACTAACTCTCACTCTTGTTTTATTTTCAAATCTATGCCCTCTGGGAACAGACACCCACTCTTAATATTCACCCAAAATATTCACTCTTACAAAGCCATTCATGATTGAATGTTAAAAGGAACCTAACTTCCAGAATCCCCATCTCATTATTAATAAAACAGTACAGAACAGCCCATAATTTCTGTGCTGAATATGATGCCAATTAAACTAAACATCTTCTGCCTGCACACGATACTTACAAGCTCCCCTCCCCGGGTATATTCATGTGCCCAGCTAAAGCCTCGAAAACACTAGCATCATGGCTGTTTCCACGAATACTCCAGCAAGCCTGATCCACTCACCTTAAATGTCCCCTGGTTCTGACTGTTTATGCTCTCATAATTGGATAAACTTCCAGCAGGCCTCCCCTCCACCTGTGACACTCCCAAAGGAAACAAGCCAAGTTTGTTAAACTCTCATGCCCTCTAATCCAGACAGCAAACCTGGAAGGAATTTGCAGAATGATCTCATCCCCCATTCACTTTTAGGTGTTAAAATTTCCAGCTGAGAATTAACAGCTATTTATTGAGAGGTCTAAGAGAACGGATCTCTCCCTTTTGTGATTAAAAAAACCTCTGTGCTCTATAACTACCTTCTCAGCATCCTGCCACTCTGTAAATTTAACCTGCGATCTCTCTGTTCCATCAACAGTAATATTTCCAGGACATTGTTTCAAGATCCTGCACTCCTGCGAACACAGGAGTCTCTCCGAACTCTACAGGTGCCTTTGGTGCTGCCCGCTGAAGGAATGACTAACGGGAGTCTTCGTTCCCACTGTGAGTTGCTGACCTCAGCTGTGTCGTGAAACTCGAGGCGTGGAGAGGAAGTGGCTTGGAGCTTGTTGCAATCAACCTTAGCAGAATACAGGCAGCCAATTGCCAGCCAGCTGAACTCACTGAAGGGATGTTATCAGCAATAGGGACGGGTAGAGGTGCTCACAGACAGCCCATAACAACTTGAAGGGGTACACGAGACAGGAAGATTAATGGGAGATGTGGGCAACGACTGATGTTTGCAGGACACAACTTATAATAGGAAACCAACTGTGTACTGCAGCTCGACTATGATCATGGCCCCTGAGTTGGAGAAGGAAGCCAGTGGGGGCTCTGTGTGAATCAGTCGAGAGGTGAACATGTGGGTCTGGGATGAAGACACTGGATAAGTAGCCGAGCGCTCTAAATGTTGGGTACAACAAAGGGCACAGTGAACAGACATGGAATAGGATGGTGCACTGGGGGGTGACAACACTGATGCAGGCACAGTGGGTGATGCTGGAGAAAGGAGACAGTGTGATGCGCTGTTAGACAGAATCAGATACACACAAGGTAATGACTGAACATCAGGCTTTAATCCACAAAGACTTCCACGGAGCAAGGCTGGCTGTGGCTGCAGCAACTCAGTGTGAGGTCTTGGGAGGACGATCCTGGAGGGTGATTGACACCTGACCAGGTGGGGCCTGATCCTTTCAGGCCGACTGATTGGCAGCCGGCCAGGTGTTGTCCTGTCCCCTTACACTCCAGCAGGTACAGAGGTTGCCCCCTGCAGTAGGCCGGTGGTACACTCTGGCAGGTACAGAGAGTGCCCCCTGCAGTAGGCCGGTGGTACACTCTGGCAGGTACAGAGAGTGCCCCCTGCAGTAGGCCGGTGGTACACTCTGGCAGGTACAGAGAGTGCCCCCTGCAGTAGGCCGGTGGTACACTCTGGCAGGTACAGAGAGTGCCCCCTGCAGTAGGCCGGTGGTACACTCTGGCAGGTACAGAGAGTGCCCCCTGCAGTAGGCCGGTGGTACACTCTGGCAGGTACAGAGAGTGCCCCCTGCAGTAGGCCGGTGGTACACTCTGGCAGGTACAGAGAGTGCCCCCTGCAGTAGGCCGGTGGTACACTCTGGCAGGTACAGAGAGTGCCCCCTGCAGTAGGCCGGTGGTACACTCTGGCAGGTACAGAGAGTGCCCCCTGCAGTAGGCCGGTGGTACACTCTGGCAGGTACAGAGAGTGCCCCCTGCAGTAGGCCGGTGGTACACTCTGGCAGGTACAGAGAGTGCCCCCTGCAGTAGGCCGGTGGTACACTCTGGCAGGTACAGAGAGTGCCCCCTGCAGTAGGCCGGTGGTACACACCTGCACGTACAGAGGTTGCCCCCTGCAGTAGGCCGGTGGTACACTCCGGCAGGTACAGAGGTTGCCCCCTGCAGTAGGCCGGTGGTGTAGCACCACAGGCAGTGTCTAGTGAGAAACAATGCAGTGGTGTGGTGTCTTCACACTGAGTGTGCAGCGTGGGCAGTGGGTAGAGACAGAGCATGCCAGGGAAGACAGTGATCAATGCTGTATCACAAGGTTTCATGATGTACACACAGTTGTGGTGTAGATGTGACAGGGGACATACAAAAAGCACAGTGCGGCAGACATGGTTTAGCTCTAGTGTTCCAGTGTACTGTGGCACAACTGCAGTGTCTGGGAAGTCGACAGGATGTATGTCTGCCAAGGCGCTGAGAATAGTGCTGTGCAGACAGCGTGCAGATGTGGTGATGAAGCTACAGGGGGTGGCAGACAAGGCACGGTGGATGCTGCTGGAGACTGGCTGCAGGCCAGGGAGGGGCTCAGCAGATGAAGAATCCACATAGGCCGCAGGCTGATGGCGAATCGCAGTCAAAGGATTCCTACCTGGCTGCAGGTGACTGGCTCCTGGGAACTAGGTATCGGAATCAGATTCTGAGAGGGCATCTAGGGCAAGAAGTGCTCCCTAAGGTCCTCGGGCACTGAAGGTTTCCTCACCATGTCTGAGGTTTGGATTTGGAGCTCGGGTTGCCGATGGTTGGAACAAGAGTGAATCCACGGACACCCTTGCAACTCTGAAGTGACTCTCTTTTGCTTCTTTTGTTAGAGGCGAAGGGCTATACTCATGGCAACTCTCTCTGCCTTACGGGAAGACAAAAGTATATCATGTACATTACATTTTCCATGTATTATTGGATGGCAATAAAAGGGGAACCTTTGGAGTCACACAGTTAAGTGGTTACAACTGAGATCCAAAAGGTGTCTTACTGATCTTGCATTGATATTCTTCCCTCTGATAATTAAAGGATCCCCTATGTCCTTGAAGGACCTTCTCAGTTTGTCTCTGTAGAGCTCGTCGAAAGAACCAAAGACTTGTTGATCCAAACCAAGGCTTTTATTAGCAAAAGACAGGAGCTCTTCACAGGTGGCCGACCAGTCCGGAATGATCCGACCTGGCTAGGGACACAACCCTTTAAGGCCCAGACAGTAGGCGTGGCTTAGCTCTCAGCCAATCGCTGTAAGCACAGTCTAGATACTGTAACTATATACACTATATACATTGGTGATAGATCTGTACGATCACAGTCTCATTATGTAACCCCTAGCCTGGCTATTCCTGCACAATAGACCAAAGGAAGAACTAGGAGCAGAAGTCGGCCATCTGGCCCACTGAGACTTCTCCACCATTCAAAAAGTTCATGGCTAATCTGGTGTGAACTAAGCTCCACCCTTTCCCCATTGCCCTTAATTCCCCAACTATGGAAAAATCTAACTGTGTCTGTGTCTCAGAGGGACTGATAGGAGGTTTGTGGGAAGAGATAGGGGATCCAGGTTGGTATGTTGCCTCCCTGGTGCCAGGGTCAGGGATATCTCTGATCGAGTACATAGCATTCTGCAAGGGGAAGGAGAACAGCCAGAAGTCGTGATCCATGTGGGGACCAATGACTTAGTTAGAAGTGGGGATGAGGTCCTGAAACAGGATTATGTAGAATTAGGTTGGAAGTTAAAAAACAGGACCTCCAAGGTAGTAATCTCTGGATTGCTGCCCGTGCCATGAGCTAGTGAGGGTAGAAATAGGAGGATGTGGAGGATGAATGCGTGGCTAAAGAGATGGTGCAGGGGGCAAGGGTTAAGATTTCTGGATCATTGGGATCTCTTCTGGGGAAGGTCGGACCTGTACAAGAGGGACGGACTCCACTTGAACTGGAGGGGGACCAATGTGCTGGCAAGTAGATTTGCTAGAGCTGTGGGGGAAGGTTTAAACTAGTTTGGCAGGGGGATGGGGAACAGAGGGTGAGAGCAGAGTCCAGGGAGTATGGCCACCTAGCTAGGAATAAAAAAGATAAGAAAGGTAGGATGGAGATTAGGGTAGAAGGTAAAAAAGAGAATATATGTGAGGGTCATTCTCTGAGATGCATATATTTTAATGCAAGAAGCATAATGAACAAGGTAGATGAGCTGAGAGCATGGATAGATACTTGGGGTCACGATATTGTGGCAATTAGTGAGACCTGGCTACAGGAGAGGCAGGACTGGCAACTTAATGTTCCGGGATGCATTTGTTTTAGATGTGATAGATCAGGGGGTAAAAAAGGAGGAGGAATTGCTCTGCTTGTTAGGGAGGATATTACTGCAGTGAGGTGGCAGGATGGTATGGAGGGATCGACCAGTGAGGCTGTTTGGGTGGAATTGAGGGGTGGAGGAGGCAAGAGGGTGCTAATAGGGGTGTATTACAGACCACCAAATGGGCCAAGGGAATTAGAGGAACAAATTTGTAGGGAGATACTGTATATGTGTGAAAATCATAGGGTAGTGATCAAGGGAGATTTTAACTTCCCACACATTGATTGGGATACCCATACGGTTAGAGGGCTGGATGGGCTGGAGTTCGTTAAATGTGTTCAGGATTGTTTTCTAAATCAGTTAGTAGAAGAACCGACTCAGGATGGTGTAATACTGGATCTCCTGTTAGGGAACGAGCTAGGTCAGGTAGCGGACATTAATGTTGGAGAACCAATTGGGTCTAGTGACCATAATTCTGTTAGTTTTAGGGTAGTTTTAAGGAAGAGCAAGGAGAGGCCTAAAGTTGAGGTTCTGGATTGGAAAAGAGCAAATTTCGTAGGAATAAGAAGGGATTTGGGGAGTATTGAGTGGGACAGGATATTTTCAGGTAAGGATGTTAATGAAAAATGGAGGATATTCAAACAAGAAATTTTGAGGGTACAGAGTAGTTATGTCCCAGTCTGGATCAAAGGAAAGGCTGGAAGTCAAGGCTTGGTTTTCGAGGAATATTGGAAATTTGGTTAGGAGAAAAAGGGAGGTGTACAAGAGGTATAAAGAGCAGGGAGCTGAGAAGTTGAAGGAGGACTACAAGGAGTGTAGAAGGAATCTTAAAAAAGAAATTAGAAAGGCCAAAAAAAGGCATGAAGAGGCTTTGGCAGACAGAGTAAAAATAAATCCAAAGGGTTTCTATAAGTACATTAAAAGTAAAAGATTAGTGAGAGATAAAATTGGACCCCTTGTAGATAGCGAGGGTAGGCTGAGTGAAAAGTCTGAGGAAATGGGGGAAATTTTGAATGATTTCTTTGCCTCGGTATTCACTAGGGAAAAAAATGTTGAACCAGTTGAAGTAAAGAAAAATAGTGGGGAGGTCATGAAGCATATAAGGATAACCGAGGAGGAAGTGATGGCTGTGTTAAAAAAGATAAAGGTGGATAAATCTCCCAGACCAGACAAAATATTCCCTAGGACACTCAGGGAGGCTAGTGGACAGTTAGTGGGGCCATTAACAGAGATATTTAGGATGTCACTAGCCACGGGGGTGGTACCAAAGGATTGGAGGGTGGCGCATGTGGTTCCTCTGTTTAAGAAAGGGTCCAAATGCAAACCTGGGAATTATAGCCCTGTAAGTCTGACATCTGTGGTTGGCAAGTTGATGGAAAGTGTTCTGAGGGATGCTATTTACAAATTTTTGGAGGTACAAGGATTGATAGGGAGTAATCAGCATGGTTTTGTCAGGGGTAGATCATGCTTGACAAACCTGATTGAGTTCTTCGAGGGGGTTACAAAAAAGGTTGATGAAGGGAAAGCTGTGGATGTTGTCTATTTGGACTTTAGTAAAGCTTTTGACAAAGTTCCCCACAGGAGGTTAGGAAAAAAGGTGGAGGCATTAGGTATAAATAAGGAGGTAGTGAAATGGATTCAGCAGTGGTTGGATGGAAGGTGTTGTGGTAGAAAATTGTTTGTCCAATTGGAGGCCGGTGACTAGTGGATGTCCTCAGGGTTCGGTCCTGGGTCCACTATTATTTGTTATATATATTAACGATCTGGATGTAGGGGTAGAGAATTGGATAAGCAAGTTTGCGGATGACACAAAGATTGGTGGTGTTGTGGACAGTGAGGTAGATTACCGTAGATTAAAAGGTGATTTAGGAAGGCTGGAGGTGTGGGTTGAGAAATTTAATACAGATAAATGTGAGGTGCTGCATTTTGGAAAGGCGTGGCAAGATGGAGTAGGGAACAGACGTGCCTTCCAGACCTCTCCTGACTCTGATTAATTGTTTTGTCTTTAAGTGCCTTTTAAAGTTCTTTTAAAAGTTTATAAATAATAAGAGATGTTGGATTAGTGCCTAATGGTTTATATGCAAAAAAAAGGTAAAAGAAAATATCAAAAGACTGTTAAAAAACTACATTTTCCGAAATTGTCTGAGCCTACTTGTTTACAAGAAGCCAGGACTCAACGTAGAATGGATCCAGAGGAGGACGTGCAGAGTTCAGCATTGAAGCTCCGTTTTAAGTTGGTGAGGCTCTTTGAAGGTCGCATTCAACAGCTTTCGGACCAAGGAGCTGGACGGGTGCCAGTATTTCACACAACGGCCACTGTGAGTGCTGTTACTCAGTCTTTGACAGTTGAATCAGCTGGGGCGCCACCAGCTGGAGAGTTAAAGAGCTGCCATTCGACTGCTACAGTGGTGGCGCTGCAAAATGCATCTTCAATTACAACGGTTTTTCCAGACATCGATTCAGTGAAGATGATTAAAGAGATTTGGCTTAAAGATAACCCTGATCTTCAGTCTCCTGGCATTGCTGGGGGGACTTTGAGAGGGATTTTTATACGAAGTCAAACTGCTAGAAAAGATACTAAATTAAGGGAAGGGACAGAAGATCCCGTGATCTCTAAGGAACAGCAAGACCCCATTATGCCTGAATCTACTTCTGTTGAAATGTCTGTTAAGGATCTTGAAGATAAGATATATTCTGTATCGAGTCACTTAGCTAATTTTGTGAACCTGTTTATTTCCAAGATTAATGCGATGGCGGAAGTCATTAATGGAGCTTTTAAGCTTGAAACCATTGAAAGATTTGAAATGTGTGATCAAGGTTTAGTCGATGCACAGGATCAACTGCAAGATGAAAATAGAATAATTGAAACATTGCAGATCCAAAATAAAAATTTAGCAAAAAAGGTTGATTATTTGGAGAATCAATCTAGACGGAACAACGTGAAAATTGTTGGTTTGCCAGAAGGCATAGAAGGACCAGATCCAAGAAAATTTTTTACTGAATGGATTCCACGAGTGTTAGGACAGGATAAATTCCCTGAAGGTTTAATACTGGAACGTGCTTATAGAGTTTTAAGAAGAAAATCTTTTTCAGGACAGAATCCAAGATCTGTTTTGATCCGTTGTTTAGACTATTGTGACAGAGAGACAATTTTACGTACGGCTATTAGAAATGCCCAGCAAAATAGATCTCCTTTGATGGTTCAGAATAATCCTGTTTTCTTCTATCAAGATTTGAGTCAAGAAATTATGTTTCAACGACGCGAATTTAATTCTGTGAAAGAACGGTTGTGGAAAAAAAGACATAAGGGAACGTTCAGGTATTCTGCGGTACTGAAGATTTTTTAGGATGGAAATCAGCCAAAGTTCTTTGACAATCCTAAAGAGGTTTTGGACTTTGCTCAGTCTCCACCAATCATGCAGTTTCAGGAACGATGTAGTCCTTCAAGGTCTCCAAAGAGAGTAGAGATGTAAGGTGGGATCCAGTTTTTTAAAAGAAATGGAAGCAATGGTGACCGAAGTGGTAATGTTGATTTTAAAAAATAAATCTTTCATCTTTTCTTTGAGAAGAGTTTAAATCGTTTAAATAATGATGATAGTTTAATGAAATGGGAGTTGGGAGAGGGAACTGGGTGGGCACTAGTTTCCAGAAGTCATCAGCTACATGTGAGTTATCTCACACCCAATATTTTGGGGGAGTTACCACTTTGGGCGGTTTAAACAGGAGGAGGTAGTTGTGACCTCCGACCTGTTTTTTTTTTCTTTTTAATTTTTGGGTTAAGAAGTGAAGGTTTTTTTAATTATTTTTTTAAATAATTTTTTTTTAACTCTTTTTGTTTTCTGATTGTAATTCAGAGGGAATTAGGAGGTTTTTTTTCTCTCCCTTTTTTTCTCTTTTTTTAGGGGGGGGTTCTCTTTTTTCTTTCTTTTTTAAGAGGATGATGTCACAGAAGATAATAAGTCAAAAATTGAGGATGTTGAATTAGATGAAGAGGAAGATGAGGGGAAAGGTGATAAGAAGAAAAAGAAGAAAATTAAGTACAAATACATTGAGGGAGAAGAGTTTAATAAAATTAAGTTAATTTCGATAGAGAATTTTGAAGATGTTATAAATGAAAAATATGGAGAATTTTATAAGAGTTTGAACTTTATTCTTTTTTTTTCTTTTTTTATATAAGGGGAGGGGAAGGGAATAAAAAGTTTATCTGATTGTTTTTCTAAGGGATGTTTTTTGTTCTCTCGATGAATTATAAAGGAAACTTGGTATTAATGGAAATTCTGTATTTATGTATTATTAATTATGATTTTTTTTAATAACAGATATGTGGTTGATATATGATTTTAATATTTGAACTTAGTTTTAAAGTGGATTTTATTTGTTAAATACATGTATTATGTTTGATTTAAATATATGTTTAAGGGTATTATTTTAGTATTGATATTTTTTTTGTTAGTAATTTTTTTTGTTGTTGTTTTATCCTTTTTTTGTAAGTGGGGTTTTTACTATTTTATTTACAATATTGTTAATTAATTCTTCACTCTTTATTTGGGGGGGAGGGTTGGACTAATTTTAAATTAGATGATTAATGTTGTGTTATAATTATTGGGGGGGTTAATTTGTGTAGTTTAATGATGTAGTATTCTAATTTTTATTATCTTATTTTTTATTATTTCTTTAAATGTAATTTTTATTTTATTAATGTCATAAAATTTTAAATAAAGTTAAAAAAAAAACAAAAAAGGAAAGGCAAATTTAAATAGGTCATATACATTGAATGGTAGACAATTGAGGAGTGCAGAGCAACAAAGAGATTTAGGAGTTGTGGTAAATAGTACCCTCAAGGCTGATACTCAGGTAGATGGTGTGGTGAAGAAGGCATTTGGAATGTTGGCCTTCATAAATCGGAGTATTGAATTCAAGAGTAGGGAGGTTATGATAAAATTGTACAAGGCATTGGTGAGGCCAAATTTGGAGTACTCTGTACAGTTTTGGTCAACAAATTATAGGAAAGATATAAACAAAATAGAGAGAGTGCAGAGAAGGTTCACGAGAATGTTGACAGGATTTCAGGGTCTGAGTTACAGGGAAAGGTTGTGCAGACTGGGGCTTTTTTCTCTGGAGCGTAGAAGATTGAGAGGGGACTTGATAGAGGTGTTTAAGATTTTAAAAGGGACAGACAGAATAAATGTGGATAGGCTTTTTCAATTAAGAAAGGGGGAGATTCAAACTAGAGGACATGGTTTAAGATTGAAGGGGGAAAATGATAAGGGGAACATGAGGGGAAATTTCTTTACGCAGAGGATGGTGGGGATGTGGAATGAGCTTCCGGCAGACGTGGTCGAGGCGGGATCATTGGTTACATTTAAGGAAAGACTGGATCGTTACATGGATAGGAGGGGACTAGAGGGGTATGGACCGGGTGTTGGTCAGTGGGACTAGGAAGGTGGGGATTTGCTACGGCATGGACTAGTAGGGCCGAACTGGCCTGTTCTGTGCTGTAAGTGGTTATATGGTTATATATATTTCATGAGGCAGCCTCCACTGCTTCCTTGGGCAGAGAAATCCACAGATTTACTACTTTTTTTCAAAAAAGATTCAACTTTATGTCATTGTGAATGAAATACAGTAGCATCTAACCAGAAGTGCAAAAAAAGTGCTGTTGACACATAACTGTGACTAACAACGCCACTCCTCCCCCTTTCATCCCTCCCCCTCTATCACATCTGAAGCAATGGAGCATTGAGCTGCCAGTCTTGCCCCTTCTGCAGCCAAGTCTCACTAATAGCAATAATGTCATAATGCCAGTGTCCAACAGTGAAGTAGAAGCTGGAACTGGTGTTCTTCAGAAACCAAGCTTGGTGGTGTTTGTGGCAGGCGTGATGCAAGATTATGCCACCACGTTATTAACAGAGAGCAGGTGCATGCATGCAGCAGTGTAGAGCTTAGTTGTGGACACATAATGCAGGGAATGTGCAGCCAAACTCTACTGTGTGTTGATTAGGGACATTAAGGAATGACCTGTGTGGGCTGCTTCAAACCTTCACACTTGATCATAGCCAAAAGGCCGAGAACCGATGGTCGCTTCACACCTTTAGGAGGATTTGTTGCAGACAATTTGGAGAATCTATTTTTGCTTTGAGGGTGCAAGTTCAAAGAGAGACAATCTTAAAATGAGAGGGCGGCCATTCAGGAGTGAAATCAGGAAGCATCTTCCCGCACAAACCTCGGTAAAGTGCGTAATTCTCGTTGCCAACAGGTTGAGGAGTTTCATCTCGAAGTTGCCTGGATTGGAGTGTTATGATTCTAGAGGCTGGATAGGCTGTTTTACTTCCCCTTAAGCAGAGGTGGCTGAGGTGTGACCCGGTAGAGGAATGTAGAGTTACGAGAAGGATTGATGGATGAGAAAGGTGGATTTCCCCATGGCGAGGCCATTGATTTAAGGTGAAAGGTACAAGGTTAAGAGGGGATCTGAGGAGGAATGTTTTTTTCAAAGAGTGAGGGTGGAGTTTACATGTTCAGCAAGTCAAACCATCTATCTGCTGCTCCAAGGCTCCCAACTCTGGGAAAACAAGCATCCCTTATGAAGGTGATGCCATGACCCTGTGCCTGGAGTCTGAAGATGGTGGAGCAACAACTCTCACAACATTTAAGAAGTATTTAAACAAGTAAACTGAGTCTCCAAGTGATCAAAGGCAATAGAGTAGTGTGGACAAGTACAAGGTGTGCACAGTGGGATGAATGGCCTTTTCCTGTGCTGTACAAATCTATGGATGCTGGATCACCCAAGACCAGAAATAGGTCTTCATGAATATGGAAGTAGAGGGGTCTATCGATCAGTGAGGATTGAAGAGAATGGCAGAATACAAATGAATAGCAGAATGGCCAGATCTCATTCATAATCCAGAGACTTACTTCAATGTTCATGTATTACAGTCGCATCTAAAAACATGGGCAGAATTATCCTTATTGGCTGATCCAGCAAGAGGGCTTGGCCCTTGGGTCTGATTCCCTTACACCTGAGCTGATTGGAGGGAGAAGGAGGTGCTCTCTGTGAATTGTGAGGTGAGGGGAAAGCCAATATCCCTGTGAAAGGTGAGGTCTAGCTGAGATGGCATGGACCAGAGGAAAGGGCCAGGTCACTCGGTGAACCAGAGTTGAGCAGGAAGCCAATCTTGGACCATGTGATAGTACAGATTCTATTACCAATGTGTATATGTACATATGTACAGATGGTAGTGTAGGGTGCACCATTTCATCAGATGCAAGGATCGACAATGAGATAGACAACAGACTCGCCAAGGCAAATAGCGCCTTTGGAAGACTACACAAAAGAGTCTGGAAAAACAACCAACTGAAAAACCTCACAAAGATAAGCGTATACAGAGCCGTTGTCATACCTACACTCCTGTTCGGCTCCGAATCATGGGTCCTCTACCGGCACCACCTACGGCTCCTAGAACGCTTCCACCAGCGTTGTCTCCGCTCCATCCTCAACATCCATTGGAGTGCTTACACCCCTAACGTCGAAGTACTCGAGATGGCAGAGGTCGACAGCATCGAGTCCACGCTGCTGAAGATCCAGCTGCGCTGGATGGGTCACGTCTCCAGAATGGAGGACCATCGCCTTCCCAAGATCGTGTTATATGGCGAGCTCTCCACTGGCCACCGTGACAGAGGTGCACCAAAGAAAAGGTACAAGGACTGCCTAAAGAAATCTCTTGGTGCCTGCCACATTGACCACCGCCAGTGGGCTGATAATGCCTCAAACCGTGCATCTTGGTGCCTCACAGTTTGGCGGGCAGCAACCTCCTTTGAAGAAGACCGCAGAGCCCACCTCACTGACAAAAGGCAAAGGAGGAAAAACCCAACACCCAACCCCAACCAACCAATTTTCCCTTGCAACCGCTGCAATCGTGTCTGCCTGTCCCGCATCGGACTTGTCAGCCACAAACGAGCCTGCAGCTGACGTGGACTTTTTACCCCCTCCATAAATCTTCGTCCGCGAAGCCAAGCCAAAGAGTGTAGGGTGACTGTGATTGGCTGAGAGTGTAGCCACACCTACTGGCGGGTCTTAAAGGATTGCTCCTAGCCAGACCAGGTCATTCTGGACTGGTCGACCTACTTGTGATACGCTCCAGTCTTTTAGTTAATAAAAGCCTTGGTTTGTATCAACAAGTCTTTGGTTCTTTCGACGCACATTACAGACCAGCCGACCCGCTGGAAACACAAATGTCACTTACCTTTTTTTTAAAGGAATAACATCCTTAAAATCAACCAGCATATGTTATCTTAAGTGAGAAAAAGTTTAAAGACTTGGGATGTCTCGCCTTACCCCAGAAATACAAAAACATTCAGTACCCTTCACAACTGTATTGACATTTGATGTTTTTCATGGTTACTGTTCTACAGTAAAACTTCAAGCAAATGGCAAAAAATATTGTGGAAAATATTCAGGGTTCAAAGGAAAATTCACCCCCATTATCCATTGCAAAAATTTACTGATAGAAACCCAGAAAGAAATAACCTTCAAACAAGACCACATAGAATGAAAAAAAGTTCAGATTTCTGTTCCACATCTAAAACATTGATCCGATAAATTCTATCTCCATCTACTCAATTTTTGAGGAGTAATAAATAATTGGTATAGAAAATTATAATGAAGTAATTTATATCTGACATTAACAGTATTTTTCACACAAATTTTGCCAATCTTGTTGATCTATAATCGTATCCAAATCTCGTTCCCATCTTGCTTTTGAGTTAAACAAACCTACTTTAGGTGTCTGTTCTAAATTGTTGCTGCCAGATTTTCAATTAAAATTTGTTGTTAGCTTTAGTGATAGCAGGGAAATGTGTTGCTGTAACATGGAAATCTGATGTTTCATTATCGTAAGATAGATGGCATGCTGAGATTCAATGTTGTATTCCATTGGAAAAAAATATGTATAATTTAAGGGACACATTTTCCTTATTTTTGCAAATTTGTGGTCCATATGCTGGAATAATGAAATTAATATTATAAATCTTTTCTTTATTTTTCCTGATCAGTGAAGTTTTCCCTGAATATATAATAATTTTATGACATCTTTGAGCTCTGAGTGTCAACTGATGGAATCCAAATTAATCAATTGTAATCGTTTTATAATGAAATATTATATATTCTAGTTTTGGGATTAGATTAGTTTCGGGGGGGGGGGGGGGTGTCAGTAGGGATTTTAGTTTTTATTTATAGGAGTTTTTTTTAAGTTTTTAAATTTTAGATTTTTCTTATATATAGTTTCAACATATATTTGTTAACATTCAATTTTGGTATATTATTGTCAATTATTTGGTCTTTTTTTGTTGATTAAATAAAATATTCATAAAAGATTGTGGAAAATAAATAGATTAAAATATAAAACTTTGAATCAGGTGCCCCCTAGTGGTCAGTTCACGAAAATATTACAATCTCTTCTCTGGCCCCTCCATATGAAAACACACCAAATGTCTCTTTAGCAATAAATGAGAGTTTCTAGATACTGCACAAATGGGACACAACATAAACTTGGTTTTCTCTGAATTCTTCCATTTCCCGGTACTAAGTCTCAGGAGAATGTGTACTGAGTGGATGTGAGTTGATAAGTGTTAGGTCTGCTTTGTTCATGAATGAGTGAGACAAACACCAGGCTGAGTCGAAATCAGGGTTCTTTGTTCTTTATTACCGGATTGTAACACTTGCGACTAACAAGTTAGTCGGAGAATGCATTCTGCCGTTATCAGCAAAATGGTGATTTTTTATACCCTTGGATACATGCTTAGAACATCATCATATCATTACTTGTCCAATGACTAAAACTGTTGCTATCCTTTCCCTGCTAGCTTCCTGCCTCTCAATCCATCAATGTCTCTCTTATCTTGTAAGTACAAGGATGCATTCTGTTACTCCTTAGTACTGGGTGACTCCTTCTCCGGTCCCATCTCATGATGTTTTACCTAACAGGAGTACAAGGACACCTCCCCTTCTTGTTACTGCCCTGTACAGGGTAACTCCCTACACATTCCCATCTCATGATGTTTTACCTTACATAAGCCATCACTTTTCACCAAGTTCATGACTGGACTTTTGCATCAACATCTTCCTATTGACTATTCAACAAAGGTCTAAGTGCAGTGGAAGAACGTAGGGAATCTCAGCACAGAACATAACAGCACATCCATCCCACATAAATTACTAAACATAGCAACATATTAATAAGGACCAACAAACACACTATTTCTAGAGAGGAAAAATGGCATAGAGGCATGTTTCACACTTGTTTCCAACTTGAGTTCGATTGCATTTGGAGCACTGGGTGCAGTTTTGCTCACAGATATATGCGAGGCTCTGATAGCTCAGCGGTTAGAGCACTGATCTTGTAAACCAGGGGTTGTGAGTTAGTTCCTCGCTGGGGCCTCACTTCTGTGAGGGGCGTTGGACAAAGTGATGACTCTGTCTTCCTTACATGTTACATTTTAAATGTAGTATTACGGGACAATAATGGAAACTCTGTAAAAATACAGGGAAATTACAAAGCAACTTTTTAAGGGAAGTGCCAGAAGTGCAAGGATGAATAATTAGGAGCTCATTCTTTTGAAGAGAAGACAGTCTGATCAACTCCTTCAAATTCTGAACGCTATTGACAAAACAGGCACAGAGAGATGATGGTCATTGAGTGGAGCATGAAGGTCAGATTGGGCTGGTTGGGTGCAGTATTTCTTAAATACTTTACTGGCTAATATTCTCTGAACCTCTGTCTTAAATGTACTCATCAGCTCAGAACCTGTAGCTCTGTAGGAAAGAGAACTGCAAAGTATTTCCAGACATCCTGGGCACCTTGCTCTGATGAGTTTGCCTTGCCTGAATTCAGAATGCAGATTGGTATTAAAGTGGCTTTACTTACCCATAGCACCTACTGGAGTAAGT
This sequence comes from Narcine bancroftii, assembly GCF_036971445.1. Classification (NCBI taxonomy): domain Eukaryota; kingdom Metazoa; phylum Chordata; class Chondrichthyes; order Torpediniformes; family Narcinidae; genus Narcine; species Narcine bancroftii. Next base: position 173,691,281 of record NC_091476.1, read on the forward strand.
TCCCTTTTCATCTGCAATATAAAATTCAATATAAAAACAACTTGTGAGATAAGAAAAAATGAAGTCAAGTAAAACCTCAAGTGGTCCAGAAATTATATGTGGGATTGAAGAGAATGATCCAGGCCCCCAGGCTCTTTTTGTGAAAAACACTCTCCTCACTCCTCCACCAATGAGTATCCTAGCTCTTCACCACATCCTTGCCCTTCCCATCCTCTCTACCTCTCTTCTAATTTTACATACCTCCAGTAAATCCCTGAAGGAAACATTTGCGTCTTAGCCAGTCTCTCCTGGTATAACTCCAGTCCTGACAACATTCTCACATATCCCTTTTTGTCCTCTCTTCTGTCATTGCATCCCTCATGTTGTGAGGTGACTTGAAGCACACACAGGATTCAATCTGTGGTCTAACTGGTGTCTGTTACAGAGAAAGAAGAAAGGACGGGAGCATCTACAAAAAGAGAAATGAAAAAGCATCGGGCCAGAGGTCAATACAAATGATCAGCAAAATGACTGAGAAGATCAGTGGGGTCTTCCCTGGTGTCATTCACCAGGAATAGGGCTCAAAGTATTGGGGACCCTTTCTATCGGCACAGAGGATCTTTGACCCAGTAGCATTAGGAAGGAGGGAGCGGAGCATCAAATCAGGACCGCCAGCCTGGGAAATAGCTTCTTCATGCAAGGCTTTGAGATTAATGAACGGTATTCCATAAATGAACAAATTATTCCAAAATATTTATATATATGTGATTATTATGTGGGTGGGTGGGTAGGTGTGGGTGAGCGTGCACCATGGTCCAGAGAAATGGTGTATCGTCTGGTTATATGTGTACAGCCAGATGACAATGAACTTGAACTTGATAACAGGTCAGCTGTGATGAAATGTTAACTCAGCTCTCTCCTGCTTTTATGTCAGATTTCCAGCATCTGCAGTTTTTTGACTTCCATTTCGTGTTTTATACAGAGTTTAACCTTCCTCCTTTTGTATTCTCTGCCACAGGGAGCAGGCACCCATGTTATCAACATTCTTTATCACTGGGTACAATCATCACACAGAAGGCCATCTCCTTGCTCTGCTGTCTCTGCACACCAGCAGATAGCACTGCAGTGACCTGACCTTCCATCAGGCTGCATTGCGCCCAATACTGAGGTTCACCTTTCGAGGGCAGCAGTCAGGCCTTGTGTCACCACACATACTTGAATTTCTATATGTTTTAGGGCAGTGATTCTCAACCATTTTCTTTTCACTCACATTCCACTTAAGTAATCCCTATGCCATCAGTGCTCTGTGATTAGTAAAGGATTGCTTAAGGTGGGATGTGAGTGGAAAGGGAAGGTTGAGAATCACTGCTCTAGACCAATTGTTACTGAAATATTTTGTTTGAGAAAAATTGTCATTGGCCCATTTCCTTTGGAGTTATGAAACCCTGCACATAACGAGTCAATGAGGGACAATTAAAACAGTGGTTTTCAAACTTTTTCTTTCCACCTACACATCACCTTAAGCAATCCCTTACTAATCACAGAGCATCTTTGGCATAGGGATTACTTAAAGTGGTATGTGAGTGGAAAGAAAAAGGTGGAGAACCACTGGTCTAGGGTCTAATACTTTGCTCTCCGTTTCTATCATTCTCGTAGCTGCAACGCTCTAAATCTTTTGCAGTATTATTTCTTTTTTTTAAATGATATAACACAGCAGAAGGCCTTTCCTGTATCTGTGTTGCCCAATAACACCCAATTTACCGACCAAAACTGTACGTTTTAGATCAATGATTTCATCAACAACAAACAGGCAGAAGAACACTCATCACTTAGGAGGTACGTAAAGGACCACATACATCTTTGGGAATAGGCCCTGGTTTCCATCCACGTATCCTTCCCACCAGCCACGTTCTTTTGTGTCCTGCCAATGAATCAGAAGTTCTTTCTCAGGTCAGATTATAAAGAGGATTATAAATCAGCTGTGGCCTCACAGGCCATTGCTAATGGCTTGTTTGGTTGACCATGAGATGATAAGATATAGGAGCAGAATTAGGCCATTCGGCCCATCAAATCTACTCTGCCATTCAAATCATGGCTGATATACTTTTCCTTTTAACCCCATTCTCCCCATAATCTTTGACACCCTCTTCAACCACCTCCATTCAAAAAGCCATCAACCTCCACTTTAAATATACCCAGTGACTTGGCCTCCACAACCATCTGTGGCCACAAATCCCACAGATTCACCACCCTCTATGAAGACATTTACTTTTTTCAATATCTTAATTGATTTATAAAATAAATGTTACATAGGTGCATAACAATAAAATAAAATATTAACAAATCTCGTCTAGTGATACAAATAGAACGGAGACCTATGTTACATTAAAAAGAAAAAACACTAGAGGAAATATGTAATTCATCCTCTCCCTTCGGAGGCGACTGACTAACACAAACTGCTCACTACTAATAATAAAAAAGGAAGGTAAACAATGGGTTCAATAACCAAAAACTAGTTAATCTTACAAATTTTGAAAGTAATTCAGAAAAGAACCCCATATAGAAACAAAGTTAAGATTCATTTCGGTTGTGGAACATCTAATTTTTTCCAAAGTCAGACATGCCGTCATATCGGACCACCCTTGAGTGTGAGTGAGAGAGGCAGGATCTTTCCATCTCATTAATGGTGCCCCTCTAGCAATAAGGGAGGCAAGGGGAAGGACATGGGATTGTGGAGCGGTCAATATCAGACCCGTTGGCCATTTATTCCAAAAAGATTTGGAGTCAGAGTAATCTTAAGATACAAAATACCCCTTCTCAAAAATTGGGAAGAGATGGGCATAACCAGAACATATAATGCAGTGAACTTTCTTCAGATAGATATTTATCACATTTAGAAGAAAGATTAGAAAAGAATCTAGCCAATTGGACTTTAAACTGTAATAATGAGTGTTGAGCACGTAGAGAGGATGAACGCACTCACCTCAGAATGGAATTCCATGTCGCTTCTGAAAATCCTGTTCCCATAATTTTTTTAATTCTTTCTAGGGAACTGTCCCTAGAATTTAGAAGCAATTCATAAAGGCCAGATCCCACTCCTTTATAATTAGGTGGAAAATTAAAAATCATCCCTATCATATTAGGTGTTGGTGGAGCTTTAATATTAAAGAATTTAAAAAGCTCCTAACCTGTAAAAAGCAATAAACAATGATATCTAGGTATTGTAAATTTGATGGATAATTGTTCGAGATTTTGGTCAGTAAAAATATCTGAAAAGATTGGATACCTACATTTAACCACTGATGAGGACCGACATCTTGAACTGAAGGTAAAAAAATTTTAAAATACCTCAAATAGGACTAATTCATAAAAAACTATGGGACCCAAAATGTTTCCAAAATTGAAACCAGATTCTCAATGTATGTCTGACAACAAAATTATCAGTTAATTTGGAGGCCAGAAAAGGTAAAGGTGCTTCAAGTATAGAAAGAGGAGAATATTTTACGGTAGACTTAATTTCTAAATTAATCCAGCTTGAAGCACCTAAATTTTCCTCATGATATTAGCTGCTTCATTAATAAAATCGAAAGTTAGGTAATACCACGCCCTCCCCTCCCTGTTCTTTACAGTGAACTGGTGATACTTGGGGCCCCATTCCAAAGCAATAGAATTTTTTTAAGGTTATCCTACAGAGTGTTTGTACGTGTGCATGCAGCTACTTCCAAAATTAACGAGAAATTATAACATTAAACCCATTTACTTCTGCTTTGACCGTCCGTCCACACTCCAGTTCCAGGGTGTCCAGACTGTATATTAGGTATGGGCATTCTCTTTATTTTTTTGAATATTTTATTTAAATTTTCCATACATGTATTCAAGTCAAAATACAATAATCATGTAGCCATATCAATTCCATTAAACATGATTGTTTTATTTTAAAAAAAAGCAAAATAAAAGAGGAAAAAACCCCACCAGCCCCCATATGAGAACCCTCGTAAGGAAAGAAAAATAGAAGCAGACCTGGTTGTCAAGGGATCACCACCTTTCACACGATTCTAACCTTTTCCAGTTTTATTTATTTATTCCAAGGAGTTAACGAGGTTTCACAAGGTTTAGGGAAAGTTGTTTATAAATTTATACCTACAATATGTAAATATGGGCACCAAATTTTCAAAAATGTATTATATTTCTTAAATTATATGTAATCGTCTCAAGAGGGACACAGCTACGAATTTCCGCAGGCCATCTTTCCAAATCTAAATGAGGATTTCCATGTCACTGCTGTACATTTTCTTGCAACTGCTTAATGCAATTTTTGATATAAATTCGGTTTCAATTTTGATTCTATTCCTGAAATATTACCCAGTAAAAATAATATTGGATCCTGTGGGATTTTAACAGATATGGACACTCTCCAACCACATGGCATTAACGTTGAATTTTCCAGTTTCCTTTAAACCTCCCCCCCCACCCATTCTCCTGTGTTCCCTTTCTCCACCACCACACCTCTCCATCTAGAGATGTCTCTTTCTCCCCTTCTACCCTCCCACCTGTGACCTTGTACTTACTAGCCTGTGCTCCTCCCCCTGCCCTTTCTCCTCTCCCACTCCCACTTTTTTTTATTTAGGCGGTTACCTGTCTTTTTGCTCAGATCATGATGAAGCTACAAGGCCGAAATGTTGCTTACCCATTACTTCTTATAGCTGCTGCACGACCTCCTTGAGTTTCTCCAGTATTTTGTTTAGACAAATAGCACGGTAACAGGCCCTTCGGCCCACAAGCCTATGCCACCCAATTACAACTCCCGCACATTTTGAAGGATGGGAGGAAACCGGAGCATCTGGAGGAAACCCATGCAGACATTTTGATCCACTGCCTGGGTTCTGATTACCTTTTCATCTCCTCAAACAACAGGCGTATCTTTCAATATATGAAAGTCTATCATTTAGAACAAGTTGGAAACCTGATTGACCTTGTAAGTTTGGTTCTCAAGCAAAAGCAGGCCATATTTGATGGGGCCACAGGGTCTTCACCACACCAGCAGCCCCACAGAATTAATCAATGGATTGTTTCCTTCCATCTTCCACTTGAAGCCAAGTTCCCTCCCACAAGATTCTTCACAAGAAGTTGGAAAATGATTCTGTCGAGTATCTGGTCTCAGACGTGCATGACGTGTAATTCACTTCTTCAAAGGTTTCACCAGATACATTCAGCAACCACACTATGACAGAGAGAATAATGACCTTTTCTAATACGAGGATAACATCGCCTTTACGCAGGCTGAGTTCATCCTCTGCACTTGCAACATTGCGAAAAGCTGCCTCGTAGAATTTCCTGACTGTAAAGAATGATAATACTTAATTTTGCTATAAGTTTTTTTAATTTAAACATACAGCAGGGTAACAGGCCCTTCCAGCCCATGAACCCTGTGCTGCCCAATCACACCCAATGAACTTACATTTTGAATGGTGGGATGAAACCCGAGCACCAGAGGAAACCCACGTAGACATGGGGAGAGCGTACAAACTCCTTACAGACAGCGCTGGATTCGAACACGGGTTGATGCGACTGTAACAGGGTTGCGCTGGGCTAACGGCGGTGCCATGTTTGATTCATTAAAACTTAGTTTTCTAGAGTTCACCCAATCCTTGAATGGTGCATTAGCTTGACGATTCACAGTGGATCTGCCATCGTCCAGTCATCTGGGTCTAAGGGAGGTTTGAGGGTGGAGGAAGGGTAATGGGAGGGAAGTAGATTGGGACAAAGGTCAGCTGCCATGTTAGTTTGGCTGCAGGAAAGGTCATAATGAAGGTTGAATTAGCAGTGCAGCAGGTGCTCAGGGGGTGCTGGACCAGGTTGATAACTGGGTCTGAGTTGGGCAGGTCAGGAGCTTGCAAAGAGAACAGATCGGCAAGAGTGGCAATTTGGGGAGCTGCCTCTAAGAATAGTCGGATTGCCAGTGTTAGAGTGGCTCAAAACCCGCATGAAAATTCCAGAGGTTTGATGCCATGCTGCACATTCGAGCAACACATCAGTGATTGGTGCGCGGAGGAAGCAGAATGAATTCCTGCACAGTCTCTGATTTTCAGCCATCTTTTCCCTTTCCTTGGCCTTCTCAACTGGCAAGACCAAGTAACTCAATCAATCGGAGCTTCCATTAACTTGGTGTGTGGTGGATCCTAACCATTAATCTTTCCTAGGTTAAATGGGTGGTCGTGTATCCTACAACTACAACAGCAGGGGTATAAAAGGATTAAATCCTAGCTGTCTGTTGGCTGAGAGCAATATTGGTTAAGGGCGAAACTGGGCTCAATTGTGTTACCATGCTCAATCCGATATCCCAAAGACACAGCATTCAACATCTGGGCAAACAGGAAACAGGAGGCAATAAAGGGAAAAGAATAGACACAGATTAATTTGGAAATGATGTGCCCCATCAAATCCAGATGAACATGCCAATCAACACATGGAATATAATTATAAAACTTTATATAAAATCATTGCAAAAGGGCAACAAAATAAGAGGCTGTTTGTCTCGGTCAACTATAAACATATGTACATTATTTTGCTCCGGGATCATCCACTGGTCCTCTCTCATTGCACCATCTGGTGTGTGATACGCTGAGCCAGAGTTTTGTCGGGAAATGCTGGCGTTTTCCCTGGTAGGTCCTGTCGAGGGCTGTAACTCACAAGCAAGTTCAAAGATTCCAGGTTGGTGGCCATTCTTTGTCTGCGACAACTCTCTGATGTTGGAGCTCAGTTACGGGAGCGGAGGTCGGACCTTTGCCCACTGTGTAGGTGGCAGACTCTGCCTCCGAACCGGCACCAGATCTGAGCTGAAGCAGGGGAAAAAGAATAGTTCTCACATCTATTTAAATTAATGGAGCTACATCAAACTATATTAATTATCTTTTTAGTATGTATGTGCTTTTAAAGTTTTAGACATTGTTTAACATTTAAACTTTATCTTACTTCAATATTTTATAATAGATTTTGAATCTCTCTGAATACTTTGACAGGGTTGACAGTCTGCAGACCAAGTTCAGCTTTTTAATCAGACTGAGAACAGTCCAGGACATCACAGGCCCTTCAGCCCATGATGGCGTGCTAACCTATGGAAACATATTCCACAATGATCTAAACTCACACCCATAACCTTTCATTTTTCTTGCAGTCAGTGTCCATGAAAGAATCTTCCTATTGTGTCAGCTTCCACCACCACACCCAGCAATGCATTCCAGGCACCGACCACTCTACTGACATCCCTCTTGAACTTTCCTCCACTCACTTTAAGCAGATGTCTTCTGGTATTTGCTATCGTCACCCTGGAAAAAAGGTGCTGGCTGTCCACCCAATCTAAGCCCTTCATAATCTGATTAAGTCGGCTCTCAACCTTCATTGTTCCAAAGAGAAAAGCCCTGGCTCTGTCAGCCTTGCTTCATATGACATGTCCTCCAATCCAAATAACATCCTCATAAATATTGTTTACACCCTCTTCACAGCATCTAAACATTTCCAACTTCATTCGCTCTGTACCTTGATCGCTGCCATCTCTCCAACCTCCCAACAGCCCAATTGCCATGGCTGCTCACATTCTCACCTCAGTGTCTACAGGTTATCATGTCTTGTTGCTATTTTAGTTGTGTATTTGTGGTTATGAAAATGAAGGAACCTCCACGTAGCTGAGGCTCATTATTTACAATACAGTAGAAGCCAATTTCAGCCAAATGAAACTCGTGCTGCCCAACTGTGCTCAGTTAACCTACCAAACCTGTGGACTTTTGGAGAGTGCATCTAATGTGATACCGATAACTCCTGTACAGGTTCATATCAGTCTTGAGTGATATTTCCAATGCAGCCAATTAAATAGAGTCAGGCAATGAATGAAAAGCAACTTATCACGGAAGCATAGAAATGAACAGCACAGAACGACCCTCGACACAATGTGCCTGTGCTGGGTCAGACTGGCCCCACTTCCCAGCACTGTCCTGAGCTCTGGTTATAAGGGGAACATGAGGGGAAATTTCTTTATGCAGAGGGTGATGGGGATGTGGAATGAGCTTCCGGCAGATGTAGTCGAGGCGGGATCATTGGTTACATTTAAGGAAAGACTGGATCGTTATATGGATAGGAGGGGACTAGAGGGGTATGGACCGGGTGCTGGTCAGTGGGACTAGGAGGGTGGGGATTTGCTACGGCATGGACTAGTAGGCCCGAACTGGCCTGATCTGTGCTGTAAGTGGTTATATGGTATTCGCTCAAGTTCAGAAGAATGAGAGATCTTATAGAAACATATAGGATTATGAAGGGTATGGATAGGATAGATGTAGGAAGGTTTTTTGAGCTGGCCGGGGAAACTAAAACAAGAGGACACAGTCTCAAGATTCGGGGGAGTAGATTTAGGACAGAGATGAGGAAAAATAGTTTTTCCCAGAGTGTAGTGAATGTTTGGAATTCTCTCACCAGGGAAGTGGTTGAGGCTGCTTCATTAAACATATTTAAAATTCGGTTAGATAAATTTTTACATGATAGAGGAATTAGGGGATATGGGGAGAAGGCAGGTCGGTGGAGTTAGGTCATAAATTAGATCAGCCATGATCGTATTGAATGGCGGAGCAGGCTCGATGGGCCATTTTTGGCCTACTCCTGTTCCTACCTCCTATGTTGCCATGTTCCTGTTTATGCTGTGTGAAAGGTGCAAAGGGATACTGCAAGATGGTTCAGGACCTGAGCATGTGAAGTACTGTAACATTATCAGAGCTAGTGGAAACATTTCAGGATGTGTTTGTGAGTTTGCTCGTCTTAACATTTCCTTTCACTCATTTGCTGGGTATGTTTAAAGTACATCCTGTTCGGCCGTGAAGACAAACAGAAAATTTTGCATAGCCGGTCAGTCGGTGATACAGTTGACCCAGATTTTGAAAGGAAGCAGAGAAACTTATTCTGAAGAGAGACAAGAACTGCAGACGGTGGAGTCTTGAGTAAACTCAACAGGATGGGCAGCGTCCGTGGGGTCAACGGGTCGGGCAGCGTCCGTGGGGTCAACGGGTCGGGCAGCGTCCGTGGGGTCAACGGGTCGGGCAGCGTCCGTGGGGTCAACGGGTCGGGCAGCGTCCGTGGGGTCAACGGGTCGGGCAGCGTCCGTGGGGTCAACGGGTCGGGCAGCGTCCGTGGGGTCAACGGGTCGGGCAGCGTCCGTGGGGTCAACGGGTCGGGCAGCGTCCGTGGGGAGAAGTGGTCAGTCAATGTTTCAGTCACTAAAGTGGGAAGGAGGTGATTTCAAATCCATCAAGGGAAAGTGTGGGGGTCGAGAAGCTGGGGAGGAACCAAGAGCTAATGGGTTATTGGACAGAATGTGGGGTCATATTAGGAGTGTTTCCACTTTTGTCAACCAAGCAGATGGTTGTTTTAACATGGTCTCTCTACCTCTTGAGAGTGGATCTAACGAAGGAATTAAGAATGCTAAATATGCAGTAGGTGAGTCATGGAGACCATTTCTGTGGCCTTGGGCCAGAACAAGAGGGTATGATCTGGAAGCAGCTGCTGACTGATGGGGCAGTGGGACACTGACAGTCCACAGAAAGACAGGGTCATCAAGATGCAACTGGAACTTGCAGGACCTCTGTGGGTGACAGTATCAGGAGATGATATGAAGCTAAAGAAATCACAATCAGCTGTTACATAGATCATCGAACATGGACACAGTACAGTTCAGGGACAGGTCCTTTGGCCCATAGGTCTGTGTTGGATGCTCTGTCCAATTCAAACTAAAATTCTGCTATTTGCACTTTATAGATATTTGTGCAACCTCTTCAACCCCCCTTCATATTCATGCATCTGCCTAGAAGCCTCTTAAATGCTACCATTGTATCTGCTTCCCCCACTACCCCTGGGGTCCCATTTCAGTCACTCACCATTCTCTGTGCCCATGCGTCTCCCTTAAACTTTCTCCCCCTCACCTTAAGTGCATGTCCTCCAGAGTGTGCCATTCCATCCTGGGGAAAGATTTTGATTGTCCATCCTATCCATGTCCCCCATGATTAACTTCTATTAGATCTCCCCTCAGCCTCCTGTGCTCCAGAACAAAAACAACCCAAGCTTGTCCAACCTCTGCCCAAAGCTCATACCCTCTAAACATCCCGCTAAACCTCTCCTGCACCCTTTCCCTAGCCTACACAATCCTTCCTCGAATGGGGCAGTCAGAATTGCACACAGTTGTCGAAGTGTGCCTTAACAAAGTTTTATACGGCTGCTACATAACCTCCATATTTTTTATACTGATGCCATGCCCAGTAAAAGTAACTCATACCAAATGCCTTCTTTACCGCCTCTATCTACTTGTGAGGCCACTTTCAAAGAGCTCTGGACCTGAACCTCCAGATCCCTCTGCAGATCAATAACTTTAGGAGTACTGCCATTAAATGGATACGTTGTCCTTACATTCGATCTCCCATAGATTAAACTCCATCTATCTGCCATTTCTCAGCCCATATCTGTAACTGACCTACATCAGTTCTTTGATAGCCTTAACCACTGTCAATAACATATATATATATATAAACAAAGAGCCCAGAGGAACCCAAAACCCAGCAGCAATAGAAATTCACCACCAAGACAATGGTTACTTAAACAAAAATTACTTTTAATTTTTTTAAAACATAAAAAACAGGATCAAAGTTGAACCTATTACTATTAACTTAACCTAATCTAATCCCCTTCTAATTCTAAGCGCACATGTATGTAATGGGTATATTTCCAGGACAGTTCCTTGTTTCAGTCCAATCATTCACCTCCCACTCTCGAAGTTCACCAGTACCAGGCAATTCTTATACTGTGCCCAGAATTCAATATCCATGAATTTTCACCAGGCTCTGGCGCTTAAAGGATCTTGTTGGTTTCAGAGAGACACCTGTTGTTGGTTGGATACAAACTGATTTCCTCCAATCAGTCACCCCAGCGTCTTGCCCCATCATTGGTTCTCCAAATGACAACTTCTTCCAGGTCACCACAGAGTTCCTCTCGTTTCCCTTATTTCAGGAGAAACGCTCCAGCCACCCATTTCCTCTTGCAAGGACCACAAGGGTCCTGAACTCAGAACTCACAACCCAGCTCCAAAATGGGGTCTCTCAACAAGCCCGCCAGCTTGCCACTCGCAGCCCCAACTGCCACTGTAGAACCGATCTCTCTCTCGGAGAAGAATCCATTTTTTTTCCCTCTCTCTGCTGGTAAAAACAAAAAGACCTCTCCCAAGGCTCCAAACCCAACCTTTGAAAGAGCATATCAGTACCTGAGCCTGGACTCTGTTTTATTTGCAGGTCCTTTTGAAATTCTTTCCAAAGCAGCTCCATTGTCTCTGCAAAGCCAACCAGAGCCTGACCGTCCAGCTTCAGCAAAGCTCTTGCATTTCACCTTTGGTGAAGTGTTACTCTGTTTGTGAAGTGTCCTACAATAACCACGCGCCCCCCCCCCCCCCAACACACACACACACACACACACACACACAATCTATCTCTTTTAACATATTTATCTGTAACAATATATATTTCATACTAAACTTTCGACTCACCTTGGATCCTGCACATCTGGACCAGCCGACCATGAGGGACCTTGTCAAAAGCCTTTCTGATGTCCTCGTCAGCAACATCCACTGCCTTACCCTCATCAACCACCTTTGTTACCTCTTCAAAAACAAACTGGTAAAAGTGGATTCCTGTTTAAGGTCGAGATGAGATGAATTTGCTTTTTCTCTCTGAAAGTCTAGATTCCTTGGAGCTCTCTTCCTCAGAGGGAGGTGAAAGTCTCAGTACCAGGTTTTGAGCCAGGTGTACCTGAGCACTCTGCCTTCAATGGGAAGATTCCTCTGCAGGAAGAAACCATATAACCATTTACGGAGCGGAAACAGGCCATGTTGGCCTTTCGAGTCCGCACCGGTTCACTGATTTTGTGCGCCATCTTCAGGCATTGGTCCCGGTAGATCTTCATTCAATAACGATGGACAAATTCCTTCTTCAGCTCCTTGAGCAGCGCTCACTCCTGCTCCAGATTAACTAATACTTTTAGTGGTCAGTCATGATATATACCAATGTAACACACCAGGGTGCAATGCTGGCATGGTGACAACAGTTTAATATTTTCTGGATTGCTAGTTAAGCAAAATCCATGTGCCATATTTGTGCTGAGGACAGCAAAGTTTTGGGATAAGAGAACTGGTATATAGAACAAACTGGCAAACTGATGGACAAATCTCAACCCAAGATGTCAATAATATTTTCCTCCACTAATGCTAAGATCCTCCAGCAGTTGATAACCCTGTTGGCGTAGTGCTTAGCCAAACACCTTTACGGCGCCAGCGATCAGGACCAGGGTTTGAATCCCGCGCTGTCTCTAAGGACTTGGTACGTTCTCCTCATGTCTGCATGGGTTTCCCCCCGGGGGGGGGGGGGGGGGGGGGGGGGAAATGTTCAAAAATGTACCGGAGGATGTAGGTTAATTTGGTGCATGGACGCGTGGGCTGAAACGGCCTGTTACCGTGCCTCCAATAAGCTGCCGTCAATCAAATTAACTTCCTTCTTGAGAGATAGCATTGATTTATGTAGAATGATCACCCGTTGTTCACATTCTCTTGGGTTAACAACCTTCCCTCAAGTCACTGACCCATGGAGTCCTTCGACACGGAGGGTTGGTAACCCTCAACCGCTAGGTTTAACCACCTGTCTAGTATAAATCCTCCATCACTATTTTAAATGCGTAATATAGGAAAGACAACATGGTGTATTTTTTTTCTCCCAAAATTCCAGTTTCATCACAATCACTGGAAATTAATTTTGGAGGTGAAACATTAGACAGGTAGTTCGTTCCGTACCAGGCACATCAGGCATCCATCAGCACTGATTAAAGAAAACCCAAAATAACAATAATGTTTCAAACAGGCAGCATCGATGCCTACCCTTCTAAGTGGTTCCAGGGCTCTCTTTTGGTATAACATAGCAATTTCAAGATTAAATGAAGGCACAGTCGAGGTTGAACAGACCCCTCAGCTGTTTGTTTTGCTATTTTTGGTGACAGGACTTGATGTTACCTGTTTTTGACACAAGCACATTGCATGAATGCAAGAAATATCACTGAGCAAATATCTCACTGTCTGATCTCAGCCCTAACCTTTACCTGTTCCAATGGAATGCAGCGACACCTGAAATTCAGGTTCAATATGTCATTGCACTTTTTAAACTGCTGAAATGGTTTGGCAGAAAGAGTTGGTCAGACACATGTCACTGGGGAGGGTGGAGAGGAGATTCTCCAGGATGATGCCCAGAATGGAGTCTCAGTAAGGAGAGAAGCTGGGGTTGTTTTCTCTGGAGCGAAAGGCATCGAGGGGGAAATGTGCAGGAAACTATGAAGGGCATGGATGGGAGGAAACCTTTCCCCCATTTCAGAAGTATCTAAAGTGAGGTATTTTAGGATTAGGGCCAGGGGCCAGAGGATTGGAGGTGACCTGGAAAGAATGTTTTCACCCAGAGAGAGGCAGGTATCTGGAGTGTTCTGCCTGTGGGGGTTCAGAAATGTTTAAAGAGTACATGGGAGAAGCACTTAAATCAATGTGGTGTAGGTGCTGGTAAATGGGATTTGAATGGAGGGTCAGTATGGGCATGATGGGCAGAAGGGCCTGTTTCCATGCCAAAGGACTCCATGGGTCAGTGACTTGAGGGAAAGTTGTGAACCCAAGAGAATGTGAACAATGAGCGATCATTCTACATAAATCACTGTTATCTCTCAAGCAGGAAGTTCATTTGATTGACAGCAGCGTATTGGAGGCACGGTAACAGCCCGTTTCAGCCCACGCGTCCATGCACCAAATTAACCTACATCCTCCGGTACATTTTTGAACAGTGGGAGGAAACCGGAGCCCCCCGGAGAAAAACCCATGCAGACATGAGGAGAACGTACCAAGTCCTTAGAGACAGCACGGGATTCAAACCCTGGTCCTGATCGCTGGCGCTGTAAAGGTGTTTGGCTAAGCACTACGCCAACAGGGTTATCTGATTTCTTCCTGTAGAGCAAGCTTCCCATTGAAGGCAGAGAGCTCAGGTACACCTGGCTCAAAACCTGGTACTGAGACTTACACCTCTTTCTTTTTTTTTTAATAAAACTTTATTTATTCGTTCAAAATACAGATAGTAAATAACATATACAACAATAAACCAAAAACATGAACGTTATATTTTATAGAAAAAGAAAAGAAAAAATGAAAAAAAAACCCTCCCCCCTTCAGCCAGCTCTCCTAAAGAGAGTCATAAAGAAAGGAAAAAAAAATTAAAGAAAAATTAAACATACATATTAAAATCTAATCAACGTAAATCAAAATGTAAATATTCTGAATATAACAACCACTTACTAATAAAAAAGCTATAGTTATCATGTGAAACATATGTAATTTTTTCCATTATTAAACAATATGTCATCTCATTATGCCATCTATTAATATCAATTATATTTGTATCTTTCCACATACTAACAATACATTTTTTCACTACAAGTAATGCTAAATATACAAAAGCAAGTTGAAATTTTTCTAATCCCAAACCTTTCAGAGATTGCAAACTGCCCAATAAAGATACTATCAGATCTAAAGGTATTTTAATCTTTTTTTTTAAATTTTTTTTATTTTTCACACCATAAATCACATTAGCCATGATATACACTATTTCTTTTTCACACATATACAGTGACTTTTTCTCCCCCACCCCTTTCCTCCCAAACCACCCCCCCACCCCCCCCTCTCATCCATTTTAGGTATACAATCTAGGTTGCATTAAGCCAGTCAGACAATGTTGTCATTCAACAAAATTACACCAGAAATTCTACTGAGTCCATTCTTTTCTTTCCTTCTCCTTCCATCAACTTAGGTAATGTTTGTCCCTGGTAGGTTTTCGCTATTGTATTTAATGTAAGGCTCCTATACTTGTTTGAATATTTCAATATTATTTTTTAACCTATATGTTATTTTTTCTAATGGAATTTAAATTTAGTAGTTTCTTCCTTTTAATTTGGTTATGTATTCCATTAATATTTAAAGTCATATAGTTCAGCGTAGCCCTTTTATATTTTGTTTATCTTCTCTTTCCGTTTTTCCATCATTACCTTTCCTCCTTTTCCATTTCTGTTTTCTTATTTTCAACTCTTTATAAGACAACATTCCTACAACATCCAACATTTTCCTTATTCTCCTATTTCTATCTTCTTTATCCCCAATCTCCCCTTCCCCTCCTGAGTTGTCCTTTATCCCTTGTCGGACAACCACATCTCCCCTCTCCATTTGGATTTGCAAATCCACTCGCAAGCGTCAACTGATTTTGCAGTGACCGCTATTTCCCCCCACCCCGCCTCCCCCAGAAAAGATTTCACTTTTCATATGTCACAAAGGTCACTCTTTTAATTCCCTCCTTATTCTCTCTATTCCATTACCTTCCCTTATTAATTCTTGTCTATACTATCTATATTTTCCTCTAAGTACAGATACATTCATGTATGCTCATTGTCTCTATTCACTCTTATACCTCTTTACCCGCCTACATATCAATCGTGATCATTTTTACTCTCATTACCCGTCTTCATCCCTCAGTCTATTTTTGTCTTTACCCACATACATATCAATCGTGATCATTTTATCTCTCATTACCCGTCTTCCTCCCTCAGTCTATTTTTGTAATTGTTCTGCAAATTTTCGTGCTTCTTCTGGATCCGAGAATAGTCTGTTTTGTTGTCCTGGAATAAATATTTTCAATACCGCTGGATGCTTTAGTATAAATTTATACCCTTTCTTCCATAAAATCGCCTTTGCTGTATTGAACTCTTTTCTCTTCTTTAGGAGTTCAAAACTTATATCTGGATAAATGAAGATTTTTTGCCCTTTATACTCCAGTGGTTTGTTGCCCTCTCTTACTTTTTCCATTGTCTTCTCCAGTACCTTTTCTCTTGTAGTATATCTTAGGAATTTTACTACAATAGATCTTGGTTTTTGTTGTGGTTGTGGTTTAGAGGCCAATACTCTATGTGCCCTTTCTATTTCCATTTCTTGCTGTAGTTCTGGACATCCTAGGGCCTTAGGGATCCACTCTTTTATAAACTCCCTCATATTCTTGCCTTCTTCATCTTCCTTAAGGCCCACTATCTTTATGTTATTTCTTCTGTTATGGTTTTCCATTGTATCTATTTTTTGAGCTAGTAGTTCTTGTGTCTCTTTAGTTTTTTTTATTAGATTTCTCCAATTTCTTTTTTAAGTCTTCTACCTCCATTTCTGCTGCTACTGCCCGCTCTTCCATCTTGTCCATTTTTTTTCCCATTTCTGTTAAGGTCATCTCCATTTTATTTATTTTCTCTTCTGTGTTGTTTATTCTTTTTCTTAAATCCTTAAATTCCTGTGTTTGCCATTCTTTAAATGACTCCATGTATCCTTTAATAAGAGCAAGTATATCCTTTACCTTGCCTATCTTTTCTTCTTCTATTTCACCATACTCTTCCTCTTCTTCTTCCTCTGGGTTGACCATCTGTTGTTTCTTTGTTGCCCTTTCCTCCTCTTCTTTCTTGTTTCTATTGTCTTCTGTGGTCTCTTCTTGCTGCAGGTGTTCTGCAGCTGTCGTTGCCGTCTGTGGAGATCGACTCCCCAGCTGGTCCCCCCTCCCGTCGGTGTGTTTTTTTTCATGCGCAGTTGCGCACTTTTACTCGGCTCAGCGAGCCATTTTTGTAGTCCATTATTTACCGACCTGAGGGAGCGGGTTTCTCTCTCCGCAGCGGGCCTCTTCGGACAGGTAAGGCCTTCACCTTTTTCCTCCTTTGTCTTCTCTTCCTCTCTTCTTGCCGTTGCTTTCGATTTTTCTTTTTTTGTCGCCATCTTCTTTCCACCTTTATACTCACTTTTCTGTAACTTTTATTTCTGTGCCTTTGTGTTTTCTCTTGTTTTTCCCGACTTTTCTGGAGAGGGCTGGAGTTCACCGTCCGGCCACTACTCCATCACGTGACTCCTCCCGACTTACACCTCTTTCTGAGGAAGAGAGCTCCAAGGAATCTAGACTTTCAGAGAGAAAAAGCAAATTCATCTCATCTCTGCCTTAAACAGGAATCCAGTTTTAACATCAAGTCACCCCATGAAGATCCACATAGGGAGCTGGTGGGAGTCACCTGACCCCCGGGTCAAAGTATGAAAAACACAATAGCCAAGTGGACCGGGACAAAGAAAACAATTGAAAATAGGAATGAGATGTTGGCAGAGGGTATGCGATGTCAAAGGCTGGGGACTGTGATGTTGACAATTATTCTAAAGCAGGGACAGAAAGAAATTGAGAAGGTGAGCAGACTCTGAATAAAGAAGGACGTCTGCAGATGCCGAGGTTGAGTATCTCACGAAATGTATGTGAAATTTACAGGCACCACTAGAAGTCAGCAGGTTGTATGTGGTAGAAATGTTCTAAAGTGCATCTATTTCAATGTCCCTTTATGTCCGGATCCCTCCTTATAACCTCAGCTAATGATTCAATTGCCAAAACAGAGAGACCTGGGGACAGAGAGCACTCCTGTCTGCTGGATCTGCTCAAAGAAAACATTGATGGCATCTGACCCTTAGTTTTAATTTTGGCCCATGGTACATGATAGTGTTTTTATCCAGTCAAATAAATTATTGGCCCATTCCAAACTTTTCTAATATTTTACATAGAAACGGCCACTCCAACCGATCAAATGCCTTTTCTTCATCCAAAGATAGTTATACGAGGGTTAACTCTAGATTTAGCCAGATGAATTATACTGAATAATCTGCCCAAATTGTTCGCAAAGTGTCTTTTTTAAAGAAGCCTAACTGATCCAGATTTATCAATTTAGGTAAATTTAGTCCTAGTCTATTAGCAAGTGCTTTAGCCAGAATCTTGTCATCCATAATTAATATACGAGGGTGGTTTTAATGGATCTCTCTTCTTTTTTGGAGGCATCATATTAGCAGTTGAGAAGAATTCCACGAGAGTCTGAGTCTCTACCATGTCCATCAGAGGCATAAAAAGATCTTTAAATTGCCTGTAAAATACCAGTAGAAAACCATCCTCCCCCAGTGATTTACTCACCTGTAGTGTATTGAAGGCTTTTTCAATCTCTTCTCTAGTAAAGGGGGCATCCAAATCCAACTGATCTTTATTTTCCAATTTTTGCAATTCAATGACTGAGAGAAATTCATTCATCTCACAGTCACCTAGCAATTCTGATTTTCAGTTTTGTATAATAGTTTAAAAGTATCATTAATTTCTGATTATATCAGGCTCTGTTTGGATTGCATTAATCATCCTTGATGTCTCTTCTGCCTTTAATTGCCAAGACAGAACTTCATACACTCTCCCAATTCATAATTTTTTTCCCTCTATTTTATGTTTGCAATGTACTGTCTTTCAGTTTTTTTTTTTGTTTTTCCAAGATCTTGTATTTATCTTTCTCATCCATTCTCTGGTACTTTTTTCAGCTGTTATTTCTTTCTCCAGACCATTGACCATGTACTCCTTCTATTCTCCCCAATTCCCTGTTGTTGAGCCAGTTATACTCACCCATTCACTTCGCTCTATTACACGTTCACCCCTCCAATCAGATGACTCTTAAAAGATTAGCGACCAAACTGAGACATACTTGGTAACAAAATCACCTCCAGTAAAACCATTGGAGGAAGGAAGAGTCAGTACCAGTGAGAGGGCCCCACAAACAGTTGTGGCAGGTTTGGAGAAAAGATCTTCCAATAAAAAGGGTGAGCATTTCCCTGAGGGCTGGGCGATGCTGACTAAAGAGGACATGCATTTAAATAGCACCTTTTTGTAGTCAGTTTTTTGTGGGTTATAATCTGCACGTTAACAAATTTATCGTCAGAAACCTCCAACAAAAAATGTAATGGATATATGAGCAGTCTTGGGGTATCACCTGCCTCACCACTCCCTCTTATAAACTGATTACACTCTCAGTCATGACCTGAACTGGCAACTATATATTTTGTTCAAATTCTTTTTTTTGTTTTATGTCCCTGATTCACTTTATGTTCTTATTATATCCACCCATGCCACTGATCAGCCTGTTGATTTTGTTCTTATATTCGTTTTTGGGTGTGGGTATCTCTGATTTCTCACCATGCATTGGACACCTCATTGCTCAAGTGGGTGGAGGTGAGTTCAAACTGAACGGCCAAAGTTCAGATGCGGTTGAAGGATTGCCATGAACTGGCCCAATGAGCATGAAGGGCGGCAATGCATGCCAGAGAGGGGAGGGGGTGTGCAGCTCGCCAATGCATTTGCTGCCCTTGTAGAAAGCAGGTTTGGGAATTCAGAAGATAGGAGGGTTCTTACAGAAACATTCATTTATGAAAGAGATCGATGATTATAGAGGCAGGAAAGTTGTTTCCACTGGTGAGTCTTGAACTTGGGAATGTAGCCTCAAGATTCTGGGGAGTGGATTTAGGACACAGCTGAGGAGGAACTCATTTTCCCAGAGAGTAGTGATTCTGTGGAATTCTCTGTCCACGTAGGGATTGCCTCACTAAATCTATTTAAGACAGTTAGATAGATTTTTGCATAGTAAAGGTTTGTGGGGGAAAAAGACAGGGAGCGGAGCTGAATCCACAGCCAGACCAGCCTTTGTATTGAGTGGCAGAGCCGGGTCAATGGGCCAGTTCTGCTATTTCTTATGTTTAATTTGAATTTAGCCTTCCAGCCCATGCCACCCAAATACATCCAATTAACTTACAACTCCCGTACATTTTTGAAGGGTGGGAGGAAACCAGAGGAAACATAAAAACTCCTTCCAGACAGCACCGGATTCGAAGGGAACTGAATCATTGAGGTACATTGACATGGAAGGATGGGTTGGAGCTGAGACAGCATTCTGAGAACATCCTATCACGATGATCTGAGCCCAAGATAGCCAACTCTCAATAGCAATCTTTCTTTGCCCTGGTTATGGATCCAGTCAGTCATTCAGGTTCCTTGGTGCCAGAGAATCAAAACCTGTCCTGATGCCAAGGAGTTACTTTTCTGCAGTTCAGCTCCTTTACCCATAGATGGCTGTAGAGGGGTGATAGGCCAAATACAGGTGGGACATTTTGGTCAGCATGAGGAGGATGGGCCGAAAGGTCTACTACCATACCATGACAGGAATGAGACCTGGAACTGAATATTTTTAGTACAACCAAAATTGAGCATTAGTTGTTGACAATTACCATCATCAAAACCTTCCATTACTTTACTGATGACTTGAAGAATGATGAGCCAACATATTCAGAATGATTGCACTTTGGCTAGTAGCTGCCTTTCTGCTTGATATCCATGCAGTACTGCCACACTTCCCATTGATCAACAGCTGTTCCCCAAATGTGACAGGAACAGGCGGAGCCATAAATTCTGCCACTGAATGCTCAAAGCACCTGACTGGTCCAATTTGCTTTGAATCCATCCAAAGAGGCATGTTGTGGGACAGGCACAGCCTCCAAGAAGAGCATAGGGACTCCTATTGCGACCAGATGCACCTCTTCACTATTCATTAGGGCAGAATGAAAATCCAGTGAGCAGGTTCCTTCACATCACTCCCCTCAGCACCTGCTTTAACACTCGTCTAGCCAAACACAGTCTGGCCCACTGTGATAAGAGGTCTGAATTATTCTTCGCGATGGTTATTAAATCTATCCTCCAATAGATCTTAGACTCTTGATGATCTCAGCGATTCTGCAGTGATGAACCACAGGGAATATTGAACCATCAGCTAACAACAGCAAGTGTTAAACCTTTGCTGGAATCCAACCTGACATTGAGATTTCATGGGACCTCCAGTTAATAAAAGACTCTCAACAAAGTGGTATCATGTCCAGCATTGACAGAGACAAAATACAGAGTAGATGCACCAAGATTTTTGCTACTCTTTCTCATAGATTCAGAAGGACGTTGCCTAGAAGACTTAAGTTAGGGGTGAGACTGGGCTTGCTTTCTCTGGAGTGAAGGAAGCTGAAGGGTGACCTGACAAAAGTATATAAAGTCAGGAGGCATATATAGGTTCATCAGAATCCTTATCCCAGGGTACAGGCTGCGTAGGGATTTTTTAAACATAAAAAGTTGATATTTGCAATGCACTGCCCAAGGTGGTGAAATCAAATTACTTTGGCGATGGATTTAAAAGCACAAATAAGCAAGGTATAGACAAAATCCTAATGCAGGCAAATGGGATTAGATGGGCCAAAAGACATGGTGAGCTGAAGAGCCTGTTTGTATCCTCTTCTACTCTATCATTCTAAAAGTGCCTTGAACATTAACCAATATGTCCAGAAACATGCATATTCATTAGTGAGTTGCATTGGATTTTCTTGGTGCTTGGAAAAGGGGCTTTTTGCTGAAACACATTGGCAGGACTGTCCACAGAGGCCTTTACAATGACACCTAACACAGGAATGGGGAATAGAACTTCATTCAATACTCCCCTGGAAGAATGTACTCACTGTGCACCATGAATTTTGGAGATGTCGGGATTGATTTATCGTTTACCACCTCTGGGGTCTTTCACACTTCCAAGACCACTGTAAATTGTTGAAAAATATTTGCAGAGAATAATTAACCCTCAAATAAATTCCAGAAGAATGAGCAACCTGCTTCACTGCCTTTTCGCTTGATGTTCCATGGTCTTCTGTGCACTCCGCATCCCACAGGGACTACATTCGTCAATGTGGCAGCTTTCCTCCTCTGTGCCACTTGTCTTGCTCACACACTCAGTGGATTTGTACCATCTGCCAGTTCTGATAAAGGATTTAAGATGAAACATTAATTCCTCTGCTGGTACCCGTGGATCCAGTCTGCTTTGGAAGGTTTTCGTCGCAATGCACAGATGTGCTGGAGAAACTCAGCAGGTAATGCTGAGTGCTTCCAGAACCTAGTTTCATTGTCAGATTTAAAATGTCTTGTTTCCACAATTGAACTCACTGGTTGAATTCCAAGATCACAGCAACCTGCTTATTGAAGTAATGGCAGCTCTGCCAGAGCTGCTGCAGCTGTGCACCTGAGAGGGGACACAGTGGTGCTCCAAAGGGTTCAAATCCTGGCTTTTAAATGACTTGTTAATGGAGCCGATGTTATTTTTAAACTAAAATCCTGCAACTGTGGGCCTGCGCCCAAGATGCCAGCATCCGTGGCCACGAGGGGTTGCAGACTCCAGGAGCATTAGAAACACCCAGTTAAGAATCAGAGGGGATAACCCGACACGACGGTGACCATGGCAATGGACTAGTGCGGGGCTCAGTCAGTGAGGGACCCACACAGGCTGCGGGCTGCTGGAGAATGGCTCGTGGAAACCAGATATCAGAAATGGAATTCAAGAGGGTACCGAGGGCAAGAAGGGTTCCTGAACACCCTTGGCTGCTGGTCATGTCAAAGGTGTGGATCTGGAGCTCAGGTTGAATTAAATTGAATAATTTATAGCACATTATAAACATAACCGAATGCTGCTCCAAAGTGCTGTACACCAATTAATAAAACACAAAGCACAAAGTCAGACGAGTGAGTCATCTGGCAGAATAGTAATGGGTTGGAGAATATGTGGGTGGCGACAGGCTGCCTAAGCACCCTGGTGCAGCCCTCTCAGCCCCGTACCCTACAAGCCCCAAACTATCTGGGTGGGCGTTGGAGCTCCCTGGCCAACCATGACAAAAGCGAGGCCATGACTCTGAGGTCAAGGAAATAAATACAAATTCGAAGCTTGCCATTAATTCTTAAAGCTGCGGCCAATATAATGAGGCAGCAGAAAAAAATGAGTTAACACTCTTGGAGACTGGTGCATCATAAGGGTAAAACACAAGACCCTTTTGACTAAACAGAATTTACTCAAAATATTAAATTACGAGCTAAATTTATTATACATAAAACTCAGTTGCCATGATATTAAAAAGAACCTGAAAAATAAGTGCCACCAATACTTCAACTAGAAACCAACATGGGCACCATAGGGCTGAAAGACTGCAGCAGCCCTCGGCAGCTCAAGTAAGGAGTCTCTCCGTTCATGTTCTCTGGTACCCGGGGTTATAATATGGGCACCTATGAATTAAATAGAATTCTGTGGGGCGGAGGGAGCGCTGGAGGCGAATCCACAGACATCCAGGGACTCTCTTGCTTCTTTGTCTCGTACTGCAAGAGGCGCTGGGTGACTCTGCCTCATGGCAGGCAGAAGGTATTTTTGTTCTGTACTATTACATGGCAATAAAGGAATCTTGATTTTTAAAAAATAGAATTGCCTATTAACTGTTATTTACAGACGCGCCATATATCAGCAATTTTTAAAGATTAACTTTAGAATTAAAACATCAGCAGATTCTCACCGACGGCACCCAAATGGGCAATGGGGAAATGCCAGCAGTTCTGCACAGTGCAGAAAAAAATATCAAATTTATGGTACTGTTTTGTGCTGCTATGTTGGTGCATTTATCAAGACTTTTCTCACATTCACTTGGAGACTCCATCAATGCAGACCTGACTTGAACCTGGAGACAATGTTTTGAGTGGACTGCTCAGAAATTTGCAAAAATGTAAATGGGTTAGTTCAGTCTGCTTTGAGTGCACTGTTCTGAAGTGCAGACCTTTTTTGCACTGAGAATAACCATGGATATTTGGCAACCATAAGTACACAGTCATGAATGTTCCACATTTCTAGCAGGATTTAGTGTTGCCTGAATCCTTTGACCTCCTCCATTTCATGTCACCTCTGGACCCAGCTACAAATCTGCTCTATAGGCTGTGTGTCCCTCCATTCTCTAATAGTACAGAACGTAAATCAGTTCTTTCCACAAAATCTACCTATTTTCCTTTAAAAAAACACAAGAAATAGCATACATGGGTGAGACAAACCATCAGACCTGTTCTATAACTCAGGGTGAGGTCTGATTTTATCTCTACCCTCAACTTCTCTCCAATCTGTGATTCCTCCATGGAGAGTTCTGGACCTTCCCCCAACATGAGAAGTTGCTTCTCAGCACCTCTACTGCCAAGTCCTTGCAGAAGCTTGGTTTGATGAGATCGCCTTTCGTTCTGCTAAACTACATGGAATACGCATCTAATTTGCTCAATATTTCCTCTCCAAATCAGGCATGCACAGACTGACCAATTTCAACAAATCTTTCATATTTCTCCCCCATTAAGACCGATTGTGTACAGGTACACAATCCTTTATCCAGACATCCAAAATCCGGCAAGTGGGGGGGGAAAGAGACCAGCAGCGCGCGAGCCAGGCGGGCGAGAGACCGGCAGCGCACGACTCGGGTGGGGATGGAGACAGCAGCATAACTGGAAGGGGGTGGGGATGGATACGGGAGCACAATTCTGTTGGGCTTAAATCTGGCTTTCCGAAATCTGGGAAAATCTGAAATTCGGAATGCACTGTCCCCCAAGGGTTCTGGAAAAAGGATTGTGTACCTGTACTCCTGCTATGGTCTCATTAAAACCTTGCTACAGGACTTTCCTAATACTCTTCACAAGTAAAGGAAAACATTTAACTGCTTAATGACCTCACTACCCCTATCACCAAGAATACTAGCATCTTATAGCTCAACTTCCTACCATTTCCCTGATAATCTGTGCTAGCTTTTGTCACAGACCATTTATGATCATTTTCAATTCCACAGCATTCTTGCCCAAATTTAACAGTAGGAAAACTTACAACAGCCATCCAAGTTATAAATTCAGATTATCAACATTTATTCAGTGTACTATGGAAATGAGAATTGTTGAGTGATGTCTGAGCAAATAATACACATATATACAACTGGTGACGCTGGCACAGAAATTTAATTAAAATTCAATACAATGCTTTGAACCTCAGCAAAATCACAATTCGAGGGAGGGTCTGGGGATTAAGCTGATGACAGAGTGCTATTTAAGACAAGGGACAAAACCACTTAACAAAACACAAATAATTGGAGATACAAATCTGGTTAAATCCTGGACAAGAGTGACTTGACAATTCTTTCGGTGATAAGGCAGTTCAGCAAAATATTACAAAAATAGTGCAACCATTATACTCCTCCCATTTCATGTTCCCCTCTCCTCAAAACTACTTTCTTTTATGTATAAAAAAATTAATATAGTTCCGGCAGCCAAGAGTATATCTCTTTTTATATTTTTTTTATACATCCATAAAAAGATACAAAATAAAAGGATTAAGCAAGAATGCATTAGAGAAGAATAAAGGAGGCTAGGCACGGAGAAGTTGAGACAGCTGATTGTCAATATAAAATTTATCCAAATGTTTATGTAATTAACTCCCAAGATCTAAAGCAAGTGATGCAACATTTCATTTCAGGCGACTAAAGAATCTCCCAATAACAAAAATCAGTTTCTAATTTTTTAATTAAGATTTCTATTGCTCCCCATTTTCTCTATTGAGAAGTTCCTAATTATTCTTTTGGGGCAGAAGGAAATTGGGAAAGGAGAATGCAGGAGTGAACGGGTAACACGACTTTTAAAACCATGGTTGTAAATCTGGGGTCTCCCCCCCCCCCCCCCCGCCCCCGGTAGAACTGAGTTTTAATGGGACCATTTGTGGGAGGGGTATCACAGAATGTAGACAAATTGCCTTCAGTAGATAGGCAATTGAACTGCACAACAAACTGCAGATCGGCTCAAAGAAACTCTCAAACACTTGTTCAATCAATTCTGAATGACACCACCTCTCATTTTTGCCATAAATGAACAAACTAAATTGACCCTTGTAAAGATCAGCTGTTGTTTCATGCCTATTTGTTTGGTTTTTGCAGACCTTTCATTTTCTCAATGTTTGATGAATACTTTGGGAACAGTTGAATCTCAAAGCCTATTCTTGTCCAGCCTCTCTCAACCCATTCTAATTATCTTTGCTGATAATGGCTATAGGGAGAGGGCGAAAAAAAGTGGAGCCCATGACAAATATTAAAAGCAGGTACAAACAATATTCAGACGCCACATTAAAACCCTTCTCCAAGTTATAATTTTCCTCCCCTTCAATTCTTTTTTTCTCTCCAGTGCCTTGCTCAAAGCTAACAGTATTTCTCAAGCAGTATGGAAGTAACAGCATGGGCAATGTAAGGAGATCAAGAAACACTGGTTGAATCCCTTCTCCTCACCTCTGTGGCAAAGTAACAAACATAGGCCACACAGCAAAGCAGCACTGACCAGAAACCAGCTCAATGTATAAACGCTGTCAGTATCTTATGAAATAAAAATTAGATGTTTTAATTTAGCCTTTGACTCTTGGCGAGCTGGAAGATGGGGCTGAGGTACAGAGATTTAAAGAGATCATTCTGGGCATTAGGTTTGTGAACTCAGGCAATCCCCTACCCGAACAATAAGAACAAATTCACGGGTGGTTCACACTACAACTAAACAGCGAGTTAGGCCCAAGGTGAATCGCCAGTCGCTTTTTTTTTTAAAAAAAAACTAACACAAAAATATAGAAACCACTCTTGCTGTCAATCACATTGGTAATAAAGCACAAGCCAAGCGTCGTAACCAAATATGGAGATGTGCAGATCGTAAAAGGAACTAGTGAAAATAACAAGGAAAGATCCTTGAAACATGTACCACTATCAAGCTGGCTTCAAAAGTGAAAGTGTTTTAAAACCCATAACAATAAAATAAGCATGCGGCAATATCTGGGGCTCAGAAAAGTGAATGTTTGGGAAAGATTTTCTTCTAGATTGCTGGGTGCGACTCGGAGAGAGGTGTCTAGAAGTACACTTTTTTCTTCCCCTTGTTAGTTTCCCACTTCAGCAGAAGTTTCCTATCACAAACTGTTGCTTAGGAAGGTATGTACTAACCGTCGCACCGTCATGCAGTCTTATTTTTTTTAATGTTTCTAAATACTTGGGGGAGGGGAATCAAAGCCCCGGAGCAACCTGTGGCATTTTGATGTCGACTAGTGTGCCTGTACTGCCACAGCTACGACGCCTGCACTGCACTTTGAATAGTAAGTTGCATTAAAGACAGATGTTTTTGGTCCTTTCATCTCAAAAGGGTCCTATACTCTTACCCCCACCAAAACAAATAACCTACTACATTGTAAACCCTAAAGAGATCTGGATGAAGAAATCTCTGTCTGATCCTAGTGATCAGCTTCTATACTCAAATCAATGCATTGTTGCCATGGGTAGGCCCAGCCTTTCTGCTGCTACTGTTCCATCGCACCCAGATTTTTCTCTTCCTGGGTGGTGATGCCAGCAACTTGCCCATCCTCCTCCTCCTCCTCCTCTTCTTCCTCTACACCTTCCTGTCCACTGCCTTGATATTTGTCGTGTGTCCACTTGGGGCTGGTGTTGGACTTTTTGTACAGGAAACGACCTCTCCCTCGCTGGAAGGCGCCACGACCCCTTTTGTTTGCCCAGTAGTTATCCCCATCTCCCTCACGGTCATCGTGCTGCAAGAGGAGCAGAAGAAGTAGGGCCAGGAGATGGGGGTGGAGGAAACAGGGGGAAAAAATATTAAATGCAAATTATTAGCACAGCGAGGCTTTTAATTTCACCTATACGGAAAGTCAACTAAGAGCTATACCACTTGCAAAGCTTAAATGATAATCATCTGGGAATGCAATCACCTCCTTATGACATGCAATGATAAGCTTGTTAAGCCAACTGCCCCTCAGGCAGCGACAGTGTCTCCATTGGTAATGCTCTCGCTCCCCCTCCCTGGAGAAGATGATTCTAGATTCAAGCCTGACTCCAGAGAATAAAGCACAAAATCAAGAAAGGTACCTCAGTACTACTGGGAGGAAACAAAACTGTCCTAAGTGAACCCTTTCAAATTGGGGATTTTACCAAGACCCTGCCTGTCTTAACACCCCCACCACCCAAAAAAAACCAAAGGAAAAGCATTTTTAAAGATTGAGGAAGGCTTCTCAACATTCTGCCCAATATTTCTTGCTCAGTCAACACCTGCTACTGGTTATCTGGTTTTGTGATTAGTTGCACTACAATCTAACATTTTCAGCTACAAAACACTGGTTAATCTTGAGATGATAAATTCTAAATAGACAAAACAAGTTCCAAAATAGCAACAAATACAGGGATTCAAACAGTTGATAAAGAAAGTTATAACTCAAGGCTGTACTTGCATATCTAATAGCATTGCTGCAAGTTTAATGACTTATTATATTCTGTCTCGCTTCAATTTTAGTTGGTGATTTTTTAAAAAAATGCTGCTCCCCTCTCCCAGAAAGAACCAAGATGCTTGGAGATGGGATAACTTACTAAACCATTCCAGCGAGTTACAGTTTCTCTCTGTACCTTGCCCACCAACTAAGCCGCTTGGTGTCACTTCCAAAGCCTAGTTTTTTTTTAAATATTTCTATTGGAGACCGTTGTAAACATTTAGAAGCAATAGCCATAAAACAGGGAGGTAAAACTATCATCCGAAAACTCTGGATGGAAGCATCTTAACCTCGACAGGTAGACGAAGAATCAATAAGAAACTGTAGCACATTGCCAATATGGTGAGGACTTGGGTTACTGCCTGATAGCATTTAATTCCACACAAGAGTAAGGAGTTTCCATCCAGAACAAGTCACAAAAAGCTTCATATCCTTTCACAACTGCCTGACAAACACTTATCAATCTGGATTTTGAACCTTTTAATTGAACTATGGCCCCATAACTTTAGGGGAATATTCTAGATTTCCACATCTTACTGGGTAAAAGCGTTTCTTGAACAGCCCATTGTTAAGATTATACCCCAATTGGCCTGAGAGTATAATTTGAATTTAGGGCACGAGTACTTCGCAGTGATGTCAGAAAATACTTCTGAAAATGAAGGCAACAACCCTACCACAGGTCTGCTCCAAATATGTTCATCATCTGCTGGTTCAACTGGCAGAGCCTTGGAGAATTCTGGGCATTGGCCTAGCCGTGTTACTTAAAAAATCCCTCTTGGGTACTGAAGCAACTCCCCTCAGCAGAGATTGAACAATGCACTAATCCAGTCCTGAGCATGAATGCTTGTGGACACGTACCAGGTAGTACTTTTTGCTTTTTGGTGTGTACTCGGGATCCCAGTCCTCTTCACGGGGTCGCTTTTGGAAAGTTTGGTTACCGGGATTACTGCTATTGCTGGGACCAGGAAACGCACCCCTGCCATATCCTCTTCCTCTTATTCTGAACTGCTGCATTAGCATAAAAAGGAAGGTTTGATTGGGAAAGATATTCAACTTCAAGAGTCACATTTTCAGACTTCAATGCAAAGTTACCAGTGATCGAGAACAGAACTTGCTCCGCGTACAAGAAGCTTTTGCACACTAATTTATCAATGCACTTCCTCCCAATACTGTCATTTCATAAAACTGAACAACAGGACATTTCAACTCTCTACACTGGAGTCTTGCACTTATGTTTTGTTAAATAGACTGGAGCAGTAAGGTTTAATACACAAGCTTGACAAGAGATGGAAGGGAGGGAGACAAGGGGGGGAGGGGGAAGGGAATATCAAAGGCCAGAAATTTACCCCCAAAAAATCACCAAGACCCGCACCCTAACACTGCTCATCGTCACTTCCAAGCCCTGGAGGCCTATGGATTTCTATTCCGTTCTCTGTACAAATTAAGAGCAGGCATCCATACAAGCCGAAGGTCAGAGATCAACAATTGACAGAAACTCTGGATGGAAGCATCTTAATCTTGATATCCAAGACCACTTTTCTCAAGAAATCAAAATTAAACTCTGTGCGACTACGTCATTACAAAGTTAGGACTTGGGTCAATGCCCGAGAACAATTATTTTCAATCAAGGATGAGGTGTTTGCAACCAGAATCATTCAAATACACCCAATTCCAACCCATTGCACTAGAACAGGAGGGAAAGAAATCAAATTTCTTGATAACAATGATTAATTCTCAAAGTACTTTAGTGCCATATGAATAACTCAATTACATTATAGGTACAAAAAGGGGTAATAATAATTTGAATACTATCTCAGGAACTCATTCTATTACTGTACAAAAAACATTCACCCATTTTGTCCAAAAAACTACAAATCAGGAGACAAAATGCTCGAGAGCTGAATGCAGATTGCATCAGGCTTCAGCTTGTGCTTACAAAAACTCCTCGTGCTCTGCCTCGTGTTGGAGGGCCAGTGAACTCCCTTGTTCCAAGTCGAGCTTTGTTAAAACCAGGAGTGGGTTCTTCACGACCCACCCCCTCTTCTCTTTCATCTTTTCCCTCTTGGGATGGAGAGGAGGACGAAGATGAAGAGCTTGATGAACTGGACCTTGCTCTAGTTTTCTTGCGTTTCCTGTCCAAAGCCACAGAAGCATAAAGTTGAAATTTTAGACCCATGTCATACTTCATTATTAAGTATAATGATCTGTCAGAGGTTTTCAACCTCATTATCCAATCGCTGATGGGATCTGCGCAATTGCCAACTCCTTCTGACCTCCCAAGCCGGAGTTTGGTATGGATGGAGAGAACTAAATTAAACCATCCTTGGATTTCCAACAAAATATTCCACTGCTGGCAGTGAGAGACAAAAAAAAAAATCACAAACCAGCTCTAGCACAGCAATGAATGCAAGAGCAGAATGAATAAATCAGGGACTGCTCTGACACCACAAAAGAACTCTCTGCACTATTCCAAAGTTACTTTTTTTATACTAGGTAACTGTGAATATTAACTATTTTTAACATTTTATTGTACTTTTTAAAATTTAAATATTTAGATTATAGTTTTTTTTTTTTAAAAAGGACCTATTCAGCTGCAGCAGGATTTTGGTGCATATGTACATTGTACAAGGCATATGTCAAACTAATCTTAAAAAATGTTTTAACGATAGAGCATGGTAAAGGCCCTTCCGGTGCATGAAACTTCTGCTGCCCCAATTAAACTACGCCGGAGAGAGTGTACATACATATAGATAAGCCTTCTGATTTGAACTCGGGTCACTGGTACTGTAATAGAGCTGTGCTAACCGTCTCTAAACCAGAGGCAATGCTGAGCACACAACTAAAGAAAAAACAGGAGGTCTAATGCAGTCTGGATTAATTCTCTGGACACAAATAAAAGGTGTTTGGAGAGATGATCTACACAATGTTATTTGAAAATCAGTGCCACTATTTTATGGAAACAGGCCGTCAGGACAAACAACTGACTATTAATGATTCTTTGAGTACGATCTTTATTGACTATGGATTGGAAACACCCAGGAAGCAACCTGCAGGTGGGTCCAAGCTTATTGTTAGATCAATTGAACCTCACAATGCAAGACGCTCAATGCATAACCTAGTGCAAGTGGCCTACAATGAATAGGATCCACTACAGGAAGAGAGGAACTCCTTCAAGAATGACGGGACCCACTGCAGGGAGAGGGGAACAGCTGTGGGAGTGACGGGACCCACTGCAGGGAGAGGGGAACAGCTGTGGGAGTGACGGGACCCACTGCAGGGAGAGGGGAACAGCTGTGGGAGTTACGGGGCCCACTGCTGAGAGAGGGGAACAACTGTGGAAGTGACAGGACATGGCTGGGAGAGGGGAACAGCTGTGGGAGTGACGGGGCCCACTGTTGGGAGAAGAGAACAGATGTGGAGTGACAGGGCCCACTGCTAGGAGAGGGGAACAGGAGTGACGGGACCCACTGCTGAGAGAAGGGAACAGCTGTGCAAGTGACGGGGCCCACTGCACGGAGAGGGGAACAGGAGTGCCGGGACCCACTGCCGAGAGAGGGGAACAGGAGTGTCGGGACCCACTGCCGAGAGAGGGGAACAGGAGTGTCGGGACCCACTGCCGAGAGAGGGGAACAGGAGTGAAGGGACCCATTGCCTAGAGAGGGGAACAGGAGTGACGGGACCCACTGCTGAGAGAGGGGAACAGGAGTGACGGGACCCGATGCTGAGTGAGGGGAACAGGAGTGAAGGGACCCATTGCCTAGAGAGGGGAACAGGAGTGACGGGACCCACTGCTGAGAGAGGGGAACAGGAGTGACGGGACCCGATGCTGCGAGAGGGGAACAGGAGTGACGGGACCCACTGCTGAGAGAGGGGAACAGGAGTGACGGGACCCGATGCTGAGAGAGGGGAACAGGAGTGGGAGTGGTGAGATACACTCACAGCTGTGTGAGTGACGGGACACAGCGGGGAGAGGGCAACAGCTATGGGAGTGACAGTTTCCATTGCAGGGAGAAGGGAACAGATGTGGGAGTGGTGGTTTCCACTGCAGGGAGAGAGCAACAGATGTGGGAGTGATGGTTTCCACTGCTGGGAAAGAGGATCAGCTATAGGAGTGACAGGACATGACAGAACTGCTATGGGAATGGTGAGAAACACTGTAGGGAGAGAACAGCGGTGAGAGTGACAGTTCCCACTGCTGGGAGAGGGGAATAGCTGTGGATGATGAGACTCACAAAGCAACAAGCCAATTTGTGGTGATATACATTGCATTAGCAGAAATTTAACTCGTTGTTTGAGGAGTGGAAAAGAGCCAATTTGTGACAGGGCCCACTGTAAGAGGAATGCATGTCCATTGTGAATGAACCAATCAGGAAATGTGCGACCAGCCTCAGCACTTGGAAGATGCAGCAAATTGTATGAACACAAAGTACCATTGTTTATCTTCATTGGTCATTGTGAATGGATTAGTTCTGTTGTTATTGGGATAATGTCATCAGTAAGTGTGTGCAGTTTAACCACAGGAATGGAATCTAAACACTGACCTTGTAACAGAACTGTCACATTGTGATCAGAAGCATCCTTACAATGGAGTTCGTAACACAAAAGGGAGGCACGATTAGTGTAGTGGTTAGCACATCGATACAATGTCAGCGACCGGAGTTCGAATCTAGCTCTGCCTGGAAGGAGTTTGTATGTTCGTCGCATGTATGGGTTTCCTCACTTTCCAAAGATATATGGAGTTCATAGGCTAATTGATCACCTGGGTGTATTTGGGCGGTCGGTGCAGGCTCGTGGGCATGCTGTGTCGCTAATTTCTTTTCCCAAATTATAAAATTAAAACATCAACAGCACAAGGTAGTAGCTCACCATATCTATGACTATTAATCCCCATGAGAAAATGCCCATGGAGTCACGGAGAGAAGGGAGTGAGCAGAGACACGTGATACACTGCAGGGATGGAAATGAAACATTACCTTTGCTTTTTTGATTCCTTGTAAGCTTTGGGAACTTTTCCAGATTTTTCCTTTGACCTTTCACGTGAATGGCTCGAATCTCTTGAATCTTTGGAACTATCTTTTTTATGCTCTCCCTCCTTGCTTTTATATTTTCTACGTTGCTCAATATCTTGGCGAAGGTCATCCAGTTCATCCCTTAATTTTCCTTCTCCCTATTGTGTTCAATATAAAAACAGTAAGTGATTTAAAATGGATTTCAGGCGAAGGAGGCCGAAGATCTGAAGCCTTGTCAGAGAGGGTTAAAGCACATTCACATTTCCCATTTATAATGTACCAGTAATTTATCAATCTCGCTTCAAAGTCTCTCTCTCTCTCTCTCTCAGTACTGTTGCTTTGCATCTGGAAAATGTGTGTACACTCATGATAATTAGAATTGGCTGGAATGCTGCAAAGGATATTGCTTTCACTCCCATCTAATTTCTTCCTTTAACTTAACCCTATCAAAAGCAGGCACCATTTTAAACGCTGTCCGATCCATAGTAAGTAACCTGCATTGCAAGTACAATCACAATTTGACAATCTTCATCAAAGTGCGATTGCCTGAAATCTCCATCATTGATGAACACCAGTCATCCTTTGCCCCTCTTCCCTGAACTCTGTTGCTCTTCGAAACATTTTGAGAAAAAAGACATGGTTGACAGAGAGTGTTTGAATTCCTGTTGACATAGAGAAAAGCATTCAGGAGAAAATTTATCAGCTTGTAACTGGTCTCTGTAAACAAGACCAGGTCAGACCACAAACACACAACTTGCAGTGGACCCACAGAATTGTTGCTTCAATGAACTATCTAATTCTCGGTTATTCGATTTAAATTGTCTTATATGCTGGTAAGGAGGAGAAATACTTTAGGTTGTAACCTGGCTTGCCATTTTCTTGGCTTATTCCCATTTCCTTTTTTTTGTTCCACGCAAGGCCATCCGTCAATCCCACCCAGCCTCTGATGGCGAGTTGGAAGAGATCAAAATAACACTACACATTTTTTCTTCCGACGCGATGCCAGAGAATGAGGACTAAGTGGGTGACCAATGACAGAGATGGAATCAAAGCAGCACCCTGTGAAAAAATACAACTTGCAAACAAGTGGTGCATTCGGGGGGGGGGGGGGAGGAAGAAATAAATAATTGTTTACTGAAAGGTCGGAGGTGAAAATCGCATTAAAAACAAAAAACATAGGAGCAGGAATCGGCTTCCTGGCCCGCCGATCTTGTTCTGCCACTCGATGAGTTCATGCTGATCATGCAGTGAACTCAGCTCCACTTACCTGCCTCTTCACCATAACCCTAAATTCTCCTATTTTTCATAAATCTGTCTTAACCACATTCAATGAGGGGCAGCCTCCACTACCTCATTGAGCAGAAGGTTCCAGATTCGCTATTCTCTGAGAGAGGCCGTTTCTTCTCATCTGCCAGTTCAGTGGCTTTCTTACTTCTATCGTATCTATTTCTTTATTCATTTTATGTCTCTACAAGATCCCCTCCCCATCCTTCTAAACTCTTGCTCCAGCATCTTGCACAGTTTCAGAACCCACCTGCTCTTTAATTTAATCCATCTGGAAATGAAGGCCAACACTCACTCCATTTATCTTCTTTCAAACTTTTTTCCCCCACAATTCACGTAGAAGCACTCCCACATCTTTCTGCACAGCAGCATGCTGCAGTTTTTCCACCAAATAATAGGCCAGTGATTTTTTTTTTTCTATCGTGAGAAAACAGTTGGATACCCCTATGCACAGGGTCTGTCCTCTCTTCATACTGATTTACATCTTATTCTGCCTGGGTGGAGATTTTTTGCCATAGGGTTCAGTACCCCTGTCACAGCAACAGCCTTAGAATGCGTTTGCCTTCTAGTTCATTCTCGACTTCATGGGGCTTTGCATCTCTGCTGATAGCAATTTTAGTTCTGTACAATTGGAAAATCACTCATCAACAACAAAGATGAAAAACCAATGTGAGGGCGCTAACTAGAAATGGGCTGATTGACTTAAGGGAAAAAAAAGCCCAATCGTGTAAGCATGTAGATTATGCAGAGCCAGGAAATATTCTGCCACAATTAATGCCAGAAGAGCTTTGCCAAAAGAAAATTTGGTCTCAAAATACTGGAAACGATGGGACATTTGCACATCTGGAAAATAATTCGGCTACAACTTATAGCATGGAGGTTCCACCCCCCTCTGCTTTCAGGCCGTATTGTTCTTTAAAATAGGAGTGCAAGACTTGGCGCAGCCAGCAGGTTCCCTTTCTTCTTATGCCGCTGGCATGTTTTGGGAATGATTTCACTAACAGCATTTTGGTACCTACCTGCATGCCCCGATCGTGATCACCACTGTGTTGGTTAGCTCAAGGACAAAGTGCAGGCTTTGAACCAACAGAAGGTAATGCAAACATTAGAGTGAGCTTGACAAGCTAGGATTGGTTTAGAATCAAACGACCTAGAACTCAGCAAGAAAGAGGAGAGGAGAACCACAGGCACAGAGAAAAGTTGACGGAAAATTAACAGTTAGAATTTGTGCAGTGTGCTGCCATGTTATTGAGAATTCTTTGCAACTGAACACTTCACTTGTCAACTACAACCATTTCTGAACAGTGAAACCCGTGATAATAATGTACAGATTCATCAAAGGCCAGAACATGCTCAGTTATTTCGTATAATTTTTATCATAACACAAATTAAGCAGTCCGTACACGTTCAGTAAAATTTCTCTCAACTTGCATAGCCACTTGAATCCAGGTAAATTTAGCCTGCGTGGCTAATCTCCACAAGCAGTAGAGATCAGTGCATATACAGCGCTCCAAGCCAAGCTGATTAGTCAGCTCCTGATATGAACTATATTGCAATATTTTCACTAAATCCCACCAATTCTAGATTAGTATGGTGCCAAGAGTTGTAGCTTCTTGCATATTCACTATATAATGTAATAACAAACCTATTTATGAATCTGTTACACAAACATGCTGAGAGTCCAGTCTCTAATATTTATAATGCACAGTAAGGTCGCAGAGAGTATTTAATTACCGGTACTTCAAATATTCCTTTAGTCTGGCTCACTCACAATCACTACCCAGACATTAGGTCTGGAAGTCAGAATGGACTGATTCCTATTATCTTAATAGGATGACTGTAAATATCCCCGAATCTCCTTAAGTACATACAAACATATGCCATTAAATACAAAAATGCCAATACCAAATTCCTATGAAAGGTTGTTCCATAAAATGCATACAGACACTGGAGACAACCAAAACTGAATAGCCACGAGTCATTTGTTCATTTTCCACCTAGTCACACAGCAAAAATGAATACAGGTATCCTAACACTGCATAAGGGATTACAAGACAATTCTTAAATGTCAACTACATGTGAAAGAATTAAAATTTTCTTCAGAAAAAATCCAAAATACTTACAGCTCATTCAGAAAAGAAGTTTTCCTGCATCAGTCACTCGCATTTTTTTTTTATATTTTTGCATTTTTCTAAAGATTTTTTTTCCAAAAATGTCTCCCAGTGTCTCAAGCTCACCTCAACTGGCTGACAGCATTTGCCATACTTTTAAGCACGTCACAGAGGTGAGGATTAATTTAATAAATTAAACACTTTGCAGCTCAGTTTTTTTTTTAGAACAATTGTTTTGGGGCCTTAAAAGAAAAACACAAACTTATGATAGGAGAAACTTCAAACAAAAAGTTATTTGCATTACACACACATTTACCCAACATCCATGCATTAAAAGCACAAAACACATCATTAGTAAAATCATAACATCAAGTTACCTTGTAGCTGCTTTCCTTTGGATTCTTTATCTCATCCCGGAGATGCACACGTTTCTTTAGAGCACTGGGTGAAATATCAATCCGCCTTAAAAATTGGAAACGAGCATCAGAATGATAAATAACAAAACAGCATACTATTTGGAGATCCAACATTAATTGTGAAAGGTGGGAGGCACAGATTACATTTTGTTTCAGGTATTCAATACCACCATCGATATCTTATAAGACATGCTACAGCATAAGAGTGAAGAGTAAAGCTTGGATAAATGCCCAAAACTGAATCTCTGGCAAGTTCTCACTCCAAGTGTGTCTTTTATATGTTCCCCACGGGCGGTTTGCTCTCCTTTTGCACAAAACCCATTCATTCACTTTTGATTAATAATGAATAAAAACAAGTCGGCACTGAACTCACTTGGATGTCAACACAAACTTCAAGTTTCACATCCAATCGTGATGCCAAAGCGCAGAAAATGTTTATCGAACCTTTAAGGGTTCAATTCAAATCCATTCAAGAAATGAAAGGATAAACTACCCAACCCTCGATTCCTTTTTCAAATTAGCCCAAGCAAATACACATAGTCAAGCAATGGAATAAATGGCGAATCAAGGCTTTCCATATAATTTGAATAAATAGAAGACCTTGACCAAATTCTTGCTGCCAGCCCAGGACCGCCAAACTCCTATAAAATAGTGGACCCTGCCCATTTGATGTCTGTGTATTTTAAGACCAGCAAATCAATTTTAAAATGGTTTCATAAGGAAACAACAGACATAAATACATGGAACACCCTCATTCCTCATCAAAAACACTAAAATATGAGATAATTAATAGGACAGTTTAATGTCTCATCTGAAACACAGGGACACATTTAAAACATGGCACTTTCGACATAGTTACACTTCATCAGTACAATACATGATCGCAATCCCAAAATGTGTTCATGCATCTTAAAGCAAGGCCTGATTGCCCAAGAGGTAAGATGTCATCAATTCAGCCAAGATTGTCACAAAAGAACCAGCAGATAAACCCTAAAGATCAGGGTTTAAGTGAGAATAGCAGCACTTGCACCTGTATTGCTGCCACAAAGTGATGAATTTCGTGACATGTTCATGGCAATAGATTCTGAGAACTTCAGGCACCTCCACCTTCTCGCCAAAGAAGAAGTGGCTAGAGAAGAAAATTGACACCACACCAAATCAACTGTTCTTCATTGCCAATTACAGAACATTTGGGGTATGATTAATTGGTTGCATAACCTCAGCATACACTGCACGGAGGGAAGAAATTGTCGAAAGGCCAAAAATTCAGGGGCACTCACAGACTAGATTTTCATTGTGCTTTTGAAGAAACATTTTAGAGTCAACAATCGACAAATGTTGAATATCAGGATCTGAACTTTAATCTCTTTATTGACAGTCTTGGCATTAGATTGCAGAGGCTTGCTGATACCCCACTGGCAAAAAGGAAAACTAGGTACCTATGAATTTCTGGGCTCTTCTGTCTGGGAACTTCCTGCTCAGCTGTTCTCCTTTGGTACATTGTAAAGCGTTCATTTAATGTGACCCCTGCTGATTTGAAGTAATGCTCTGTTGGTTTCAAAAGAAGAAATATGGCAATGTTAGAGGTTTGTGATCAAACAGAGAAAGAGAAATCCCCTGCTTTTAAAAAATATACCATCTCACAGATAAAGATGGTATACTTGAATATCATCCAGAAGAGGGAAGGTGGTCATTAACTGCAGTCTCACACAATCCTCGTATTTAACATCAACTCTGGGAAAACCTCAAAGTTTTGCACACACCCAAAATGTCTTCGAATATTACGATTGCCAAGGTGCTAAAACATAGCATGGCGAGACTTAGATTCCTGATCATTTCTGGTTAATTGCCAAAGAGTTCATTACAAGAGATGTAAGCCCAAAGAGACTGGGACCCATTGTTTCCAAGAGGCTCCTGATGCCATTTGTAGATGGTTCAAGTGCAATCTATGTGCTTGTGGAGTAGGATGACCTAACCGCACTAAAATATTTTTTAAAAATACATAAAAACACAAATCACAAAACAATGGTTAGAAGTGTGCAACAGCCAGCACAATTGGTGGCTGTCTGATCTTCCCAAGAGCACGCAAGGATGACACTGAAAGGAAAGTGTCAACACCTTTTTCCTTGCTTCATCTTTCCACATGATTACTACACATTGCACTTCTCCTCCCCCCCCCCCCACCACACCCCCACCCCGAGCTTCATGTGTTTTAATTAAAGAAATAAACCTCATTTCCTATTCAATTGTATTTCTTTTCATCCAAGCTTATTCATTTAGGCAATCTGATGGACTTCAATCCCTTTAATCTTTTGTAAAGTTTTGCTTACAGTGACTGGAAGGAGCAGATCCTTGTGAATGTAAAAATAACAGATTACAATAAAGCACAGAAGAGCAGACCACGGAGACACCATTTAGTGGAAAAACTGACAACTTGTCTTCCAGTAAGAATCACTTCACTTCCACTTAGTAAGTATAGTGCAGTGACATCAGGCTTTGAACTATCCATTGAGAAGGGAAACAACATACTTGATTTCTTGAAGGTCAATATTCAAAATATACATCAATTTCAATTGATCCATCATCAATGAGAACATCTAGCAATGTCATCCAGGTGGTGAAGTTCCTTTATATATTTAACTTGCCAGTTACCACCACAATAAACAAATTAGCTGTAGTGATTAAGCAGTGAAGTGGCTTGACTTCCGCCGGCAGCCAAACAATTTTGTGAAGTTACCCGCACCATCTTATCCCACAACAAGGCGTCATGTCCTGCAAAGCTCCAGAGTTAATATGATCCAGATATAAATCATAGTTGGTAAAAAGCTTTTTGCCATATGTCACTTCATTTCCATTCAGTCATATCTATACACAGATAGGAAAATAATTAGACATACATAAACCAACATTGCCAGATACCTAGATCCTAGCTTTCTGGGCAAAAAAAAAAAAACAACCTCACCAAAGCGAGTACAAATGACAGCAATCTGAAACATACTGAACAACCACTGGGTCCACAAGACTTCCTGCATTATTCTGATTATAGGATGCCTCCAAAATATCATATATTTCTCCACAGAAGCTTTTTGTTTTAAGGTGTCTGACTTGTCAAATAGTTCAAGATTAAACCTGGATTAAGGATTAAATGCAAATGATTTCCAGCATGAAAGCTGGTTTGTAATGTCAGTAGTTAAAATAAAAACAGGTGCACTTTGAGGTGCTAAGTTTTTTTGTTACAAAACAAAATTGGAACATCAACCAAATTTCTAAAGGTGAAGGAGAGTATGCCTATTCACTGATGCCCTGATATCAAGTAGGAATAAAATCTTACTGAAAGATAAGCCAGGGGCTTAGGAGCATGTAGAAGCTGTTTCAGTGACCAGCACTCTTACAGAATTTATTTCATGCCATTGGTTGATGGTATATCATGGATGACTACGTCACAGGTTCCATCTAGGATTCCATCTCTGCCCTTTTCTGTAGCTGACATACAATTGTCATTACAGCAATCACCCAAAAATAACGAGCAAAACTGGTTATCAGCATTTAGGATTTCAACCTGTTAAATGACAGCTTTGAGACCATACCCAAAAGAAAAGGAATGAAAATGAAAGGAAATAAAACAGCTCTAATGTAAGCGGTCATCCTGGTTATCTTACCTTTCACGTGGTGGACCAAAGTCACAATGTGCTGAGCAAATATCTCTGAAGGGCTACGTCGGGTCTGGGCCATCTGAATATGTTGGAAGATGGAACGGAACTCTTGATCTTTTTTGGGTTTGTGAACAAGGTCACGACAGAGCCGCCGTTCATGGGTCAGGATGTTGGCAGAACTGAAAGGACGACACACAGAGTTCCTCATGAAAGAAGGCTACTCCAAAATACGCTGTCATGTTCTTTCTGTCTCTCAATGTATTCAATAATTATAAGCACGCCATCCATTTTATCATTACCATTTCGTGCAGAGTTTCGATCACCACAGGGTAGCTACATCACAAATACAAGTTGTCAAATTTCCTAATATTGAGTCAAATGCAGATATTCATTTATGTATATAAATCTACCATTGATGGAAATAATGAGGAAGTAAGGCAAGGAGAGAAACAGTTTTAAGTTGGTGCTCACTTTAACAAAATTCCTTCAAACCCAAGAAATAGCTGATACCCTCCACAAGGATCATCCATAAACTGCAGCAATTTTGCATGATCTGGGTATATTATCAAACTCAAGCAGGAAAGGATGGGGAAAAAGTTCGTAGACCAAGTGACATATGGAAAAATCTTAAGGTCAATGAATAAAGCAGAGAATGATGTCTGAACATTTGGATGACCAATATTTACTAGTGTGCTCTGCAATTAGTGGGGATCTCTCGTGTACATCTCATGTTTTACCAATGGATCAGATGGATAACTAATCCCATTGTGTAGACTCAATCCAATAGGTTTTATGTAAATAACAAATTAGATAAAGCTGAGCCAAGATTTTCATTCTGTTATGTATCAATATTTTAATGTCACTTCTAAATAAGAATTTTATTTCACGACATCATCGATGCATTGGTGGGAAATCACAAACCAAGGCATTGGTGGGAAATCACAAACCAAGGCATGGTGTCAAGGTTAAAAACAAAAGGCTCCTCATTTGATACGGATGAAGATTTTCTCTTTCAGAGGGTCCACGAATTTTGGGAACTCTCCAGCCAGATGAGCAAGTATAATAAAGACCGAGAGGTACATTTTTCAGACTAATCAAGGGGAATGAGGCCAGGTGGCAAACTGTAATTGATGCCAGTGGTCAGATCAGCCATCTTTCTTAAGGTTTGTGCACTTTCAAAGAGCCATATGACCTATTCCAACACATTTTATTTCAATTCTTACAGCTTCCTAAAGTAACCACCAATTAGCAAATGGCCTCAGTGCCGCACTAACTGAAGAATCCCTTCCAATAGATTTATAAACCATTATCTTGTGGTTGGGAGGATGGAAAAGAAAGTATTTGAATAATTACAGAATTAGCTACAGATAAACCGCCAAATACCCCACAGTCCCATGACGAAATAAACACGAAACACATCCAATTCTTACCCGAGAACATCATCGCCAAACTGCAAAGAATCCATTTTCAGTGTCACTTCCGTAGGACGATGAGCTGGTTTGAGCACTGGGGGACTCTCCTCCAGAGCAGTGACATCTTCCTGCTCTTTGGCCTCAGAGCTCTTCCTTGGAGGAAGAGGACTTTCTGCTCGGCCTCCCTTATACTTAGATGATTTCACGGGTGATACCTCCCGATATCTGCTCCCATCTACTTTCTTTGTTTGAAAGCGGTCCTCTTTTTTAAATCTCTCGGGTATTATTTCCTCATCCTCCACATTCTCCACCTCCCTAAACTTCTCCTTGGAGATGGCGATCTGCTTAAAGAAATTCACTTCTTCCCTTTTGCGTGGCCTATCATTCTCGTCATCATCTTCTTCCTCCTCCTCATCCTCCTCATCATACCTCTCCTGAGTTTTACTTGCGATTAATTTGCTCCTGTACTTGGGTTCATCCTCATATCCATATTCCTTTTGGTTCTTGGACGGATATTCTTTAGCATGCTCCTCCACTTCCTCTTCATCGTAACTAAATTTATGACGCATCTCTGCTTTCGAAATTTTTTCAAACTCCTCTGAAACTCCGCCCTTGAATCGTTTTGGGGATTGGCTGCTACGGTTGCCTTTCTCTGGAATATTTTTCACATGGAATTCCGTTTTCACCACACTGCAAGCAGAAAGCCTTTTGTAAGCACTGGTCTGGTCTCTCACTTCTTTGTCCTAAATCTGTTCGTTTTTGGTCCTTTTCCCTTCCATTAACCCTGCATTAACATTTTAGCTTTCTATTCACAAACAGTTCAAGAAAAAAAAACATGTGCTAAGAGAGAAAAAAATTATACCATCTAGGTTTCAGCCAAAATAAAAGGCTTTACAGCAAGGGTCCATCTCAAAGGTCTTGTTTTTACCCAAGAATGGAGCAAGGGCTCAACTGGAGAATCCATTTGAGTATTTTCCCATGAAGATGTTTAGACGAAGTGCCCACACTCAAAATGCAAGACAAAGGTTGAAAAGAATGTGGAATATTGTGCCGATTAGGTCATAAATGCTTAGAGATTTAAAAAAGATGCCGATGACTTAGGGGAAGTTTCATAGCTGAGCTATGCTAGAAAACTTATAAAGCCACGTTTTCCATCCTCGATTAAAAAGGTCCCTCCAGGACCCAATGAAGAATTTGAGGAATATATCTTGTTCTATTAGTTAGGGAATAATATAAAGTAACGAATCAACACGGATCCTTTGGTCGATTAGTCATGTCAATGCAATAACTAAAGGGTCTGCTTCTTGTACTGTTCTTAGTCATCCAACACAATTGGAAAAAGCACGTGGACAAGTTTCCACAGTAAGAATTGCAAGGAACCCGAAGGCTAAAATCTGCCATAATACATTGCATTATAGCAAGAACTTTCCAGACAGAAGGCAACTTTGAAAACATTTTAATCATGCATGCAACAAGGAATGCAAACTAATTAGTTTTGATTATATTGAAAGAGCATTTGAGAATCAGTCTGATCAAAATTAGTGGCTCAAATATGGCACCCCGTGCACCTAACTGGGTCACCGTGACATTCCTTTTTAAACAGTTACATGGGAGATTCATTGTACACTGTATACTTGGGAGTTTGGGCCACAACACACACCAAGAACTGTATATGTCTCTCTTTAGCAAATAAGTGAAAACCCACACTTCAATGGGTCTAAAAATAAAGCCAGAGCAATCTTGCCCTCTAACTAAAACCTGCCAATTTAGCACTAGTAAAATGTAGGTCGTGTTTGCCCATCAACACTAATTTAATTTGCCCATATTATGTCCACATGCTTTTGTGCTTTGCAATACAAGTGCTTGTCTACTTATCTCTTAAATGTCCTGACTATATTTGATTCCACTTGCTCTTCTGTCAGACGTTAACCACACTGTAAAAATCATTTCCTTCAAATCCTTGATACAACTCCTTTTTATTACCTTAATGCTATGCCCTCTTATGTTCAATATCCCTACCATGGAAAAAATGTGGCGTATCTACCCAATCCATGCTTCAGAATGCCATATACTTCCATCAGGCTACCCCTTGTCACCAACATCCTAGTGATTTTTCTCAGAACTCTCTCCAACACAGCCACATCCTTTGCATCGTGTGGTGACCAGAACTAAGTTCAATACTTCAAGTACTGCTTGTGAAGTTGTATCATAATGTTCCGCCTCTTGAAATTTATATTATGACCAAAAGCCACAAGCACATCATGTGCCTTCTTCAGCCCCCTATTTACCTGCACTGTCATTTTCA
Source organism: Narcine bancroftii (assembly GCF_036971445.1). Taxonomy (NCBI): domain Eukaryota; kingdom Metazoa; phylum Chordata; class Chondrichthyes; order Torpediniformes; family Narcinidae; genus Narcine; species Narcine bancroftii. The sequence goes on from NC_091476.1 coordinate 173,735,605, forward strand.
GGTAATTATAGATTTTAAACCCAAGGTTCCTCTGTTCGTCAAAATTTCTCAGAGCCCCACCTTTTTACCACATCTGTCTGAATCCTATTTGACTTCCCAAAATGCATCACCTTGCATTTGTCAGGATTAAGTTCCATCAGCCAATCCCCTGTCAACTTTCCATCCAATATACAGTACATCCTTCTGTAGCCTTAGAAAATTCTCCTCACAATCCAAAACCCCAACTTTCATGTCACCTGCATTTTATGGAATAATGTCCAACAACAATTTACATTTTCTTCCTTTATTCTTTGACCACTTCACTTCTGAAGCTCAAGTTGCAAGCCACCAACTACTTAAAATTGAACCTTACCAGAAAAACAGTGCCTCCAGTCACAGTTACAGAGGGAGTCACAGCAGTTTCAAAGTACAAGCTGTACCTCTAATCTGGCGATGTTGGGACCTGACCATTGCCGGACCACAGAAAAAGCTGGAAAACAGAAATTGACCCCTAAGGGAACCCCCTATGTAAACTTATCAAAAGGTAGAACAAAACTTAAAACAGGAATTAATATTGTGGGGCGGCAAAGTTAGCACAGCACTACATAGCGGTTAGTGCATTGCCTTTAAACTGGGGTTCAAGTTCCGTGTTGTCTGTAAGGAGTTTGTACGAACAGCAGCAGTTTCAAATGTGCTGGTCCATGGGAGTTGCTGGTCCACAGACCATAAAAGAGGTACAACCTGTACTTCTTAAATGAGTGTTACATTTTATTTAAGGGTATTAAATCAGTCTGATTCTGGAATGCTACTTCATCAACCCTTTTACGTACCCAAAGGTTTTAAATGCAAGGAATAAAGCATGCTCCAAAGAGGAAAATAAACAGTTCACATCTAAAACTTTTGCCAGCCTTGCCAAACTAGATGGGGTCACAAAGGGTTAACAAAATTAACGCCCAGACTGTAACTTGCAAGAAAAAGAATCTTAACGTTGTCTACACTCTGACAATAAATCTGAAATCTAATTGAAGAGTTCTTCCTTCAGGACAATTTGACAACGAGTTGACCAATTTTCAAATACACAGGTGTAAGTTAGCAAACCACAGAACAATTCAGACACTTCAGTCATGAAGTTCTGCAAACATTAAAAACCTACTCAAAAAAAATCTTCCCTCCCTCATAACCCTCTATTTTTCTTTCATCCATGTGCCTAACATCATTTAAATCCCCCTCTTGTACTAGCCCTCACCACCATCCTTGGCAACACATTCCAAGCACCCACTACCCTCTGTTTAAAGAAAACATACCCTTGAAATCTCCTTTCTTCCCCTCTCTTTGTATAGATGTCCTCTTGTATTTGCTACACTGCCCCCAGGAAAAAGGTGCTGGCCTCTCATAATCTTGCATACCCCGTCACCTCTCATCTTTCTTTGCTCTGCTAACCTGGTCTCACAAGACACTTTCTCTAATCCAGACAAATCTCTTCCTCACTCTCTTCCACTTCCTTCCTATGATGAAGGGAGACTAAAACTGAACAAAAATATTTCATGTGGTCGAACCTGAATTTTATAGAGCTGCAACATTACCCTGACTCTTGAACTTATTCTCCCAACTAATAATGGCCAGTATACGATAAGCCTTTTTAACTAATCTATCAACCTGTACGACAACCTTGAAAGATCTATGGATTCCACCCCACCAAAGATCTGTCTGTTCTTCTAAACTGTTAAGAATCCTGCTATTAACCATCCACTCAGCCTTCAGGTTTGACCTTCCAAAATGCAACACTTCACACTTAGCCAGATTGAACTCCATCTGCCACTTTTCTGCCCAACTCTTCATCCTGTCTATATCCTGTTGTAACTACAACAACCTTCTACACTATTCACATCACCTTCAACCTTAATGTTGTCTGCAAACTTGCTGACCCATCCCTCTACTTCGTTCAGGTCATTTATATTAAAAAAATCACAAAGGGGTGAGATCCCAGAACAGAACTCCACTAGTCATTGACCTGCAGGCAGAATATGTTCCATCCACTACAACCCTCATTCAGAAACTCATGGGATCCATGGAACACTGTTTGTGTGGGTTCAGAATGGGCATGCCTACACAAAGCACTGAACCCACACAATGCTCCATGGATGCCATGAGTTTCTGAATGAGTCTACCATGGGGGACTTTGTCAAATACCTTACTAAAATCCCGAAACACTACATCTACTGCCTAACCTTCATCAATTTCTTTTGTTACCTCTTCAAAAAAAAAACTCAATTACCCCTCACAAAGCCAATTAATGCTGACTATCCCTAAGGTCTAAATACTCATAAATCATGTCCGTAAGAATCCTCTCCAATAGTTTGCCCACCACTGATGCAATACTTACAGTCAATAATTCCCAGGATTCTCCCTATTAACCTTTTTTGAACAAGGGGACTACATTTGCTGTTTTCCAATCCGTTAGTACCTCCCTTATGGCAGGGAGCACGCAAAGATCATTGCCAATGCCGTAGCAATCTCTTCCCTTGGTAGTAACCTGGGATATATCTCATCCAGTCTCAGAGACTTTTCAAGAAGACCCAGCACTTCCTTTCCTTACCTCAATGCTCCAGCACATACACTTGTTCTATTCTGACCTCACCTTAACCGAGGTCTCTCTTTCTCTCTGAGCATTGAAGCAAAGTATTCATTTAGGACATACCCTACCTCATCCACCTCCAGGCATGTTGTCTCCTTTATCATTAAGTGGGCCTACATTCACTCTTGCCATCTTTCTGTTCTTCTTGTAGGCAAAAGAATGCCTTAGTGGTTTCCTTAATCCTACTTGCCAAGGCCTTCTTGTGTCCCCTTCTAATTCTCCCAAGTCCTTTCTTAATTTCCTTCCTGGAAACCATATAATTCTAAGGAGCCTTTACTGTATTTTGCTTCCTAAATCTTGTAGAGGTTTCCTCCTTCTTAACTAGCTGCCTCAATTTTTTTTTTGTCTTATGTGATCCACCGTTGCACAAAACTGCTACATAGGCATTCCACTACTAAATTAGTTAACTAATGTCTAGCCATTCTTCTTAGGTCTGTATCTCAGAAGATATTTCACACACATCTATTGGCGCTTCAAATCAAAGTCATAAAGGCTCACCATTGGGAAAATACAATTTGTCTTCTACTTAATTCTAGTCTACTATTCATGACAACATTTCAACTAATTTCAGACAATTGCTATTATAGATGAACAAAATAGACAAATCAAGAGCTGAATACTGACCTTTTTGGAACATACCTCTTTAGATATGAAGGGATAGTTGGGGCTGGTTGCTCCGCAAATATGCCAGACATTCCCGGCCGCGTTTCCTCTTTCTGTGCATTGCCCTGCGCAAGGCTCGCCAACGGTGGACTCCTCTGAGGAGGGCTGTGGTTGGCCGAGGTTTGACGAGACACGTTACGAACAGAAGAGCTGAGTGATGGTGGGCTCTGGTGTGAGGTATTTGGCCTCGTTGGGCTGCGGCCCTGAGGACTCATCTGGGTGGGGCTACCATGTGGCGAAGTGTGGCGGGCCACGCTCGACTGTGGAGGGCTCTGCTGGCTTGGGCTGGAATGCAATGGTGAGCTGGTCTTCAACACCACTGTAGAGCGTGGGGCTGGGCTCGGATGCTTGGGGCTGGCATCGTAGGCAGTCAGACCTTTCCAGGAATCGCCACGCTTGGGGGCAAGTCCAGCCGGAACCTCAGAGCCACCATTACCAGTCTGCCCACCCTCGGGTGACCGTTTCTGCTGGTCTTCCGGCTCTTGGGCAGGTGGCTGAGAAGCAGCTGCCTCCTTCTGGGACGATTTGGTTTTCTTGCTCCGCCGTTTTGGGGAGGCTGAGCGGCTGCGGTGAGGAGAGGAGCGAGACCTGGATGACGATGACCTGCCTGACCTGCTGGATGACGACTTGTCAGTGTATCTGGAGCGGCTTCTGGATCTCGGTGATGCTGACCTCCGCTTGGGTGAGCGCGAGCGGGACCGACCCCGCCGAGGACTATAGGTCGAGCGGTAGTTGTGCCAGTTGGGCCGGTAATTGCCGTAATGATTGTAATTTCCGTAGTTGCCGTAACCCCCACGGTTGTTCCAGTTGCCCCTAGGATAGTAACCTCGCCCACGACGTTGGATGAAGGGCCGCCTATAGCCCCGGTGTCCTCTAAACTCCCGAGGCTGGTACTCGCGCGGATAATTTCTTTCCCGGTTATGAGTCGGTGAATAAGACCTGGAACGAGACCTTGGGCTGCAAAGCAAAAGCAGAAATACGAATGCAAAGTTAAAGCATGGTGTGGATGAAATGTGAATTTATTTTATTTTCTAGCAGCAGATGGAACAACTTCATGCATTATTGTAACCATTTACCCCAAGGAGAGACAAGAACTGATGCAGGGTCTTGACCAAAAATAACTATCTTTTTTGCCTCTTGATTCTACTTGATCAGTTGAGATCTATCTGCAGTTTGTTTCTTTGCTGATAAATTTACCTCCATTTTTTTTTAAACAACAGGGTGAAACATGATCAAATGGTTGGTCATGGAGATCGATTAAGGAATGGTTTACAGCAGGATGGCTAACGAAGTTCAGGGACAATTTCCACAATTTAAGGCCAAGGTCTGGCTGCCAACAGTGGAAGAATGGAAACCAGGGGTACAGAAGTGGCCAGAATCAGAAATGTAATCTCAAGATTTAGAGAGGTTGTAAGTATGGAAACTTTTCTGTAATTCTAGTGATGATCATTTAAACAGTGAAAATTTGCAGTGCTCAGCTCCACTCGACTATTCCTTTTTCCCCTGCCTTTACCGGAAGATTCAAGCCGCCACGTGGAGAGTGAATTTGCTACAATATTAAAAAGGGTACGTGGAGATTTTGTGCTCTCCTTGACAAATTTGGTCCTTTCAACAAAACAGTCAAAATGGGCCATTTAATACTGCACCTCCTACATATGTCATACAACTGTCATGCCCTTGCCAGCGGGGGTCATCTCACAGCAATCTGAACACTGCATAATGGGGAAATGGAACTGAATGTAGCAGCAGCTTGCTGAGGTTGTCAGCAGAAGCAAAGATTGGTAAAATGAAAGTTTCTGGAACCATTGAGGCTAAATGCCAGGTTTTGCAAATTTTTCCCAAAAGTTACAAGGAGAAATTACATCCACATGATGGTCATTAACTAATAACCAGAGATTCTGGCAGAATACGGAACTGCTCAGTCACAATCAGGCTACTCCGAACAATGAATCAATTTCACTGAAATTCTGCGCACCACAGAGCCTTATGAAATAATTATATGAATCAATCACAAATATGTAATCCTCAGACATTCACACATGACAGCGAAAGAAGCTGAAATGTCACCAATACTTAGGTTGTAGGCCAACATCAGTGAGGAAGGAGCAGGGTCACTTAAGGCATACAAAAGGTACATTCACTTTACCTACAAGTAGAATCACAGACATTTTTGCCATGTATAACTACATGCTTACTCTCACCGCATGAGGATTTCCAATGTCACACCCTTCACATAAACAAGACTGCATAATCCCAGTTCAGCAAAAGGAGTCTTCTCTACTATGTTCTTAATCAACAATTCTTGAATTATATATTTGTGCATTGTAATTAACAGTCTTGTAGAGACAAAGATGGAGCCCCAAGTTCAATCTGGACTATGGGCGCTGTCTATGTGGAGTATATGTGTGGGTTTCCTCTGGATGGTCTGGTTCACCTCTCTCCCCCCCCCCCCCCCCCCACCCCACATGACAAAGATATACAGGCCGATATGCTAATTGTGCACCATTAATTGCCCCGATAGTGTAAGCAAGTGGTGACACTTTGGGTGGATTGATAGAAATATAGGAAAATATAATGTGGGATTAAAATTGAATTAGTGATCGATGGTTGATACTGACTTGGTGAGTTTGTTTCCATGCTGTATCTCAATGACTCCATGAATATTCCATTAATTTCCTTATGCATCTACCTTCTCTCCAATATAGGCAGTCCTAGAAGTTATTATCCTCTGAAGCACTTGACCTAAATATGCCTACTCTCCACTTTTCAATGTCTGTTTAAAAAAAATCTTTTCCAAAAATTCAGGTTACCCTCAGGAATACATCCCGGTTCTTTATTTTTAAAAAATCTACGTCTGGGGAGAGCAGAGGAGGTGGTGAGATTACAGAGTGAAACACCTCATCAACACTTCAAATTCCTTCTGGCCACTGACCAACATTGACCTCCAGTTTCTGTTAGAACACCCCACCCCCTCTCAAAATCATCTTCCCCCATCTCTTTTCCTCTAGCTCTCTTCCCTTTTCCCTATCTTCTTTCACATAACCAAATTTCTTACCTTTCCTCTTGTATCCAATTAACACCTTCTGTCTGTTGATCTGTAGTGCTCCATCTCCCATTCTTTCCCCAGCCTTTAACTCAGACACCTGTGTATTCACTCATACACCTTGAGGAAGGGCTCAGACCCGAAACATCGGAAATATATCTTTACCTCCTATGGACGCTGCGAGATTGGGTGAGTTCCTCCAGCATTTGTGTTTTGATTAGATTGCAGGTGCTACCATAAACTGGGCTAGGAGAAGACTGGGGCTAGGAGTGATGGAAATTTGGGGGGGTGGGGTGGTGGGAGAGATTGTAAGTGAGTGACAGATAAAAATGTCAGCATGGGATTGAGTGAGAAGCTATCAGGAAATTCACATGGTAGAAGAGGTGATCGATCGATCAGCCAAAATGACCTAGTCCTTTTCTTCCATTAACTATTTATGGGCTCCATGTTGTAAATTTAAAAACACTATAAACTGTCTTGTTATCACCAAAGATATCAGGAAGTGTCCACACAGGAGATACAAGAGATTGCAATATGCTGGAATAAAGTTAAAAAAAAACTGCTCAGAAACTCAGCATTTCAAGCAGTAACTGTGGAGGAAAATGGTCATATTTTGGGTCAAGAACTTGCATCTGGACAGTGTAAAGGGAAAATAGTATAAAGAGGGAAGGGTGAGGCAGGAGATGGCAGGGAATATAATGAACAGGTGAGGTGGGAGGTGATGGGCAGACAGTTAAGTGGGGGGGTTAGAGTGGTAGAAATGGAAGGCGGGTGTTAATGTAAGAAGGAAAATAGGGCTACAAAAAACTAGGTGATGGTGGAGCTAGAGAAAAGTGGAAGATGATAAATGGAGTCATAACGAGATTGCAGATGCACTCACTATCCTTGGAAGCTGCAATGTAGGTTTCATTAAAAAAAATAATAACTTTTAGAAGCAAATTGAATCAGTGATTTTTACAATAGTAATGACTTGGGCCTGCTCTGATGGATAACTTCTAAAGTCTGTGATTGAAAGTAGATGCCACAATGAGCAATAAAGTAGCATTCACTCTTTGATGCTCTCTTTGGAGTTGCGCTCTCCTGGGTTCTACATGCTACAGTAAGTGGACGAGCAGCAATACCAATTAATAGAAGCTCGTCAGAGCAATGCTACTGAGTCAACCAGAATGGAAATTCAAAACCTCTCAACTGCCAAATAAACACCTTGTTTCAAAACAGACTACTCCTGCATTTAACAAAACTACACCAATCTTAACATTACAAGTTGATTTCTGTTTCAACTCTTTGACAATTGCAGTGTAACTGTAAGGCACTTCTTTTAACCAAATTTAAATGGACTTTCTGGCTCCAGTTAGGAAGGAACAAATCATCAATTTTAATCAACTACTAATCATTACCCAGAATCACAATTAATATTAAAAATGCTCTCACAAAATGGTACAGCAAAGGAATGGTTGTGTATCTGTAATCTAAAGTCCTGGACAAGTGATCCAGACAAGTTCATATGCAACCTTGGCAGTTGACAAATCAAAATTGAATTAAATACATCTGTAATGACAATTAACCACTGGACTGTGTTTTTAAAAAATCTGGTTCATTAACGGCTTTTAGGTTGAAAAAATGTCTGTTTTTATCTGGTCTACTACAGATGACCTCGCTAATATGGTTCACGCTCAACAACATTCAATACTATCTTCTCATTGCATTTAGGGATGGGCAAATAAGTAACACTGCAAAGAGAGAGAGGTCCAAAGGTTGTTCCCAAAGCCCTCAGCAAAGAAAACAACGGAGAAACCCCATGGAAAGAATATATATATATATATATATGTATATATAGTTCAAATATGAACAACTGATATCCTGACAGTTAACAGTTTAAAAAAGCTACTTGTGCACAGGCCCATAACTATACAGCAGCTGACGTACACCATTTGAATGTTGGGACTGTTGCCAAATGTATATCTAAATCCATCAGGCATCATGTTGATTGCATGTGTTCTGGTGCACCTCCACTATGCTAACATTTTGACTTGTGCTAATATGATTAAGTGGAACCCAGAGGAGACAGAAGATAGGGTGAGAGTTGCCCAGTGCATTCATTTATGACCCTTATGCCGGCTCGGATTACAACAGTGGCTGTCAATGTGCAGTCTTCAGGGACAGAAGATTCCAGCCCCATTTAGCGTAATTCTGAGACGATGAGTCAACCACTGGGTGCCATGTAACAGTAAATAATGGAATTAACTTTAATGAAGGGAAAGAGACATCCTTTGGATATTATTTGTGCCCCCACCCTTAATTGCTGTCCAGTAAAGGTCAGTTCGGAAACCCAGCAGACATCTTTGAATTCTCCATACAATGCCTGACGTGACCAGTGTTGAGAGGCAGCCAAAACTGCAGTTTACACAGTTAACAGAAAACTTTATTTTCCTTCCACCACCAAATTCCCCACTTCAGCCCCTCAAGCAAGAAATGAATCAAAGGAACACGAAAAGGTGATGAATTCCCGATATTGTGAAGTTCAAAAATGTTTGCACTTTGTACAATGCAAATAACAAGAAACTCATTATAATCGAGACCTTTCACAACTTACCCCCACAAATTCTGGATCAAACAAGCTTTAATTACAATTAATTTTTAAACAATTAAACAGTTGGGTTTCTCATTTCCAAAGGCTCTTCCACTGCCATGCCGCATCAGATGACTGGCTGCTTTAGTACAAAGTAAACGTAATTTCAAAAGCGAGCACAACTCATAATGCACAGGAACTGTGGTAACAGCTGGATTAACTGCTCCGCAAGCCCATCCTACAAGGTAACTGAAAAATAATCTCTTCGGCTAAATAAAAATGTTTTTAACCAATAAAACAGACTGAGAACTTAAAACTCGCAGCACTTACCCGGCAAAGCTTTTCATTGAGAGGAATGTGTGCCCCGGTGAGCAGCCACATTGCGAGGAAGGACTGCTACAGCCTGCCTGCTAAACCCATTTTAGAAGTATCAAGTGAACAGTTCACCTCGACTCTTTAACTCTCACAGGAAGAGGCCGGCTGTTTGGGATACAAGCCAGTCAGGGACTGAAGTTTTTTTTTTATTTCTGGCCACAGTTCTGCCAACAAGAATTAGAGACTAGATCAGCTCTCTCATGTTTTCGTTTACTGGGGAAAAAGCTGGTTTCACTTAGTTTCTTGAGCACCAAGCTTCAGGCTGTACAGCCGGCATCCAGGAACTGGCGTTTGGGTTAGTTTTACATTGCTTGTAAAATTGGTGCTTTGTGTTTGTGTAGTTGGTTTCTGATGGATCTGGATATCTTAAATACAATGCCATGAAGCCTTAAAGTGGGACAGAATAGACTTCTGTTTATTAATGCACTGAGCCTTAGGCAGCAATATGAATTATGGATCAGAGGTTAATACACGTGATTCTGAGTCATATAAAGAAATCCCAGTCCATAGATGAGCACATTACTAACGAACCAGATTACAGTGTTCCAAGCCAGCACCAGGGTCACATCTCTGGGAATGAATGGTTCAAGGTCCCTTATATTATCATGAAAAAATAGATTAGAAATCTAACAAACATGATACACTTGCCATAAGGTAGTCAAAAGATCTCAGCATTAGTATTGCCTGACGTCCCTGACAGAAGAAAGAAAAGCAGAGACCCTTTAGAGTCATTGAGTGCCTGTGGATTCGCCTCCAGTACTCCCACAGCCTCCGCAGCCGCAAAGACTCCTGCTCATCAATTCATCGGCAACCTGAGCTCCAGATCCAAATCTCTGAGATGATCAGGAGCCTTCAGCACCCAAGATCCTTCAGGAGTTCTTCTTGACCTCAGTCTCTCTCTAATCCAAGTTCTGATACCTGGTTCCATGCGCCAGTCTCCAGCAACATGCAGCCCAAGCAGGTCTCAAGCAGCCTGTGTGGGTCCCTCAGCCGCTGAGCCCCTCGCTGGTCTGATGGTCACCTTCCCTGCAGGGTTCTTCAGCCACTGAGCCTTTTACTGGTCCTCCGTCACTGTCACTGTCCTGTTGAGTTATTTCCTCCACTTCTCAACAGGTGGTGTTCTTCCCTTTTCTGGTTCCCTGTGCCGGTCGCTGGACCCCAGGAGTCTGCAACCCTTTGTACCCGCTGCCAAGCGCAAGCATCACCATCTTGTGCACAGACCTCCTCGGTTGTAGGATTTTAATTGCAAACATCATCAGTCCTTTTAACAGCTTGATTAAAGCCTATATGGAGCTGCTGGCATTAGGACCAGGTGGATGAAACCTTCAAAGCAGTGCTTCGTCTCTGCTCCCCTGGGACCGGCACTATTGTTACAGTAGCTCAGGTAGTGCTACATTAGGTCAGTCAGCCTTGGCCAATGTAAAGCTGAGAGATCAGACAATAGCATGTCCATGAGCACTTTTGTTCACCAATTTATGGAACTCTGAACCATATGGCATGAAAACATGTTGACCAAGGTGCTTCTCTGAGCTAGCCACATTTATCCCTCAAACCCATTCCCATGTATATACTATCCAAATGTCCTTCCAATGCCATGATTGTATGCGCCTCTACTGCTTTCTCTTGGCTTCTCATTTCATATAATGCACCACTCTCTACAGGGAAAGGTTGGCTCTCAGGCCTCTTAAATCTTTCCTCTCTCATCTTAAACATGCTTCTCATTTTAGATCGCCCTCCGCCACCCCCCTCAGATCCTGGGGAATACAGTGATAATTCACCTCAACTATATCCATTATGATTTTATATACCTCTACCGCAGCCAGTCTCCAAGGGGGCTCCACGGCCCCCCAAGGGCCACAGGCAATTTAAGTAGAAGCTTTGTTTTCTTTTCACCTCACACAACAAATATGTTCTATTTTTTGTGTAGTCAGTAGAAGAGAATATGGAAAAAAACAAAATTTGTCTGCTTCACAATGAAGGGGGCCCATAAACTATGAGCAGACTTCTAAGGGGGCCATAGCCAAAGAAAGATTGAGAATGGCTGCTCTACAAAGCCACCCTCAGATTTTCATGCTCCAGGGACAAAAGTCTGAGTTTTTGAATCTTCCCTCTTAACTTAAGCCCTCCACTTCAGCAACATCTCTATGCATCTCTTCTTGCACTTTTTCCAGGTCAATGATATTATTAGACTCTCCTAGATTCAAAACCAAGTTCAGGGCCAAGGACTATATTTGTATATCTAACCTCCAATGGGTTTCCAACTTTTGGACTATAGTGTACATGGCTAAGTCTGGAATGTGCCACTATTCACACTACAGCTATTTGGTGGGCTTCCATACCACCAGCTATCTTATCTGTGCCTTTCATCTCAACCTGCTGAAGAATGCCGCATGGTTTATGGAACAACCTATCCAATGAAAAATTGTCTGGTTGTTCAAGATCATGTAACAATCACAAGGCACTATTTTGATCAATAGCAATGTAATAATCTGACTGAGGGATTCTGTTGGGTGAATATCTGAGATAGGTCACATCATGTAATCTTATACCAGAGAAAGTACAGAGTGCAATCCATTACCTTTAGAGGTGAGTGTTTTTAATTGGGCAAGTGGTGATTGCCAAAGTCAGCAGGGTCACCCCAAACGCCCCCAAATGCCTCACACAGACATCTAAACATCCTGATAGGAGCTTGTTGTGTGGAAACCTGCTCTTATGTTTACCCACAATGCAACAGTAATCATCTGTAGAAAATCCATACAATATCTTCCTTGTCTGCTTAACACTGCAGTGTCCTGAAACACACTATAGTCCAAAAGTTGGAAATTCAGATCTACTGCCTGGTGGTTCTGTTTATTCCCATTATTCTATTCAAATGAGTAAAAACTGAAAATCTCAAATAAAAATGGAATTGCTAGAAATTCTCAGCATTCTACGCTGTGTCTATGAACAGAAAAAAAATGCTTTGTGGCTTTGCCTGATGAAAACTAAGTAGACTCCAGTACTAATTCCCAGTTTACATTGAATTGGTCAGTTCATCCAAAAAACATTGATGTATATGGAGGGACATGGGGTCCATATCTCCATGAAAGTGGAAGCATAGGCAGATGAAGTGGTAAAGATGGTGTATGACATGCTTGCTTTCAACAGACCTTGATGAAGCTCCGAAAATTATATTGCAGCTGCACAAGTCTTTGGTTCATCCATATCTGAAGTATTATGCAGTTCTAATCTCCCATTACAGGAAGATGTGGTGTTTTACATTGGGTGCAGAAGGGGTTCACCAAGATATCTGGTACTGGAGATGGTGACGACAGTTGTTAAAGATTGTAGCAGGATTTTGATTGGTTGAGCAGGAGGGATAGAAATGGTTGATGGAATTAATATAAAGAAATGTGAAGTGTTGCATTCTAGGAGGTCTAATATGGATAGGACCTACACAATGAATGATGGGGGTCTGGAGAGTGCTGCAGAGCAGAGAGATCTGGATGTACAGGTCCGTGGTCCTTTGAAAGTGGCATTAAAGGTAAATAGAGTGATCAAAAAGGCTTTCAGCATATTGGCCTTCATCAGTGAGTTCTCATTTGGAACCTTGTATTCAGGTTTGGTCAACGTGCTGATGGAAAAGTACTGTCAAGCTGGAGTGCATGCAGAGAAGATTTACAAGGATGTTGCCAGGACTCAGGGTGGGGGGTAGAGGGGCCAGATATCGGGAGAGGTTGAGCAGGCTAAGGCTTTAATCCTTGAGTGCAGGAAGTTCACAAAATAATGGGATGAATAGATCGGGTGAGTCTTTTGCTCAGAGTAAGGGGACCAGTAACCAGTGGACATGGGTTGAAGGCGAGGGGGAGAGATTTAATAGAACCTTTATTTCTATATACACAGAGGGAGGTGAGTGCATGGAATGGCTACAGGAGGAGGCAGTTAAGACTTGTACCATTGCATCATTTAAGAAAAAAAATGGAATGATACATGGAGGGATATGGGCCAAATGAAGCAGGTGGAACTAGCGTGGATGGGACATTTTTAGTCATCACGTGCAAGTTGAGCTGAAGAGTCTTTTGCCATGCTGGATTGTAGCTGTATTTATAGTGAAGGGAGGATAAACTTTAGACCAAATGTATGAAATTATGAGAGGCCTTGTGCAAGGCAGGAATGTGGTAGGTGCATGGAACCTGCTACCTGGGTTGGTGGAAGCAGACACCAGTGACATTTGAGAAGCATTTAGACACACATGAATGGTCGTTGAATGACAGAAAACGGCAGCACTGCCGCTGTTGCGGATTTGTGCAGAGCAAAGAGAGGAGAGACAGTCGGTGCACCTCCACAAGGATTTTTTTTTTAAAAAAACTATATTTTAAGAATCATTAAAAAAAATACAATCCAATAAGAATAAAGTATATTAAAAAAAAACCCACCCCATCAGCTAACTCTCTTAAGGAGAGCCAAATATAAATGAAAAGAAAAACTAAAAGTATTTACAATAAATCAAAGTACATCTAAATGCATACATTCCATGTAAGGAAACCACATTAACAAAAAATGAATTATTATCATGCAAATTATATGTATTTTTTTCCCATAATAATAAGCTTTCAATTCATTATATGCCAGCGTATTATACTAATCTCTATATTATCTCTCCAAGTACTAGCTACACATTTTCGTGCTACAGACAACACTAAACGTACAAATGCAATTTGAAACTTATCCAACCCTAATCCCCTTAAAGAAACCATATAACCCAATTAAAAAATGGATGGATCTAATGGTAGTTTAATATTGTATAATTTTTCCAAAACTAACCTAATTCCTTCCCAAAATGGTTGTACTTTAACACAAGACCAAACAGCATGTAAAAAAAGTTCCAGTACATAAACTACATCTGAAACAAGAATCCAAGTTACTAAAACCATATTTTTTCAATTTCTCCGGAGTTAAATATAACTGATGTAAAAAATTATAATTAACCATTCCATATCGTACATTCGTCAATTTAGTTACCCTATCATAACACATATCCGCCCGATTATCTTCTGGAAAAATAAAGTTTAAATCATTTTCCCATTTAAACTTAGACTTCTCCCATTCTGGTTTATCCATACTGTCTTGTAACACTTGATACAGAACTGAAATATAACCCTTCTTTGGTAATAGAGGAAATCAAAGATTCAAATTTTGTCAATACTGGTAAAATTATCTCTTTACCATAAATATCTTTTACCAAAGCTCTAAGCTGGTAAACATAAAGAATTTTCAGATATATCAAATCGTTCCCTCAATTGGTTAAAAGAAAGAAGTTGTCCTTTCTCAAAACAGTCTGCATAAACAGACTTGAAACCCTTAAATTCCCAACTCTTTAAATGATTATTGAACATTGAAAAAGGAACAAGCTGATTATTATATAATGGGGTCAAAATTGATAATTTACCTTTTGATCCTAAAATCTTATTTCTTTTAGTCCAAACCTTTAACAAATGTTTTAATACCGGCATATTACTTACATTCCCACAACAGATTCATATTCCATCGAAATATAAATTGATGCACCTCAACTTCAGAAATACAAGCCATCTCCACTTTCGCCCAACTTGGAGGTTGATCCATGTCCATCAACCTGCTAACAAATTTCAACTGAGCTGCTTCATAATAATTTTGAAAATGAGGTAACTGAAGTCCACCTAATGCATATTTCCATGCGAGTTTATACAATGCTACTCACGGTAATTTGCCTTTCTCCACAAGTTCAACTGCCTAGTCCAACTGCAGACGGCTCTGTACAGCTTTGAACATCCTGTTGAAAGAGTCGCCAGCGGTTTATTTTATTCTTGTGACTGTGGGGTCTGTGGACAAGATGGGCTGCGTTTGGCAGCAGCCGAGAGATTAGACTCTGGCATAAGGCACCAAAAAAAGTGAGAAAAACCCATGCAGGCTGTGAGTGACTTGCAGTGGAAGGATTCATACCAGGCGGTGGGCTGCTAGGCATCAGGTCAAGACTGGCTGAAGAGGTACCAGATATTGAATCTGGGATGCAAGAGGGTGCTAATGGTAGTGTTTGCTTCCTGATCATGTCAGGGTTTGGACCTGGAGCTCAGATTGCTGATGGTTTGGACTAAAGCTGTGGGAGTATTGGAGGCGACCCACGGATATTCCGTGACTCTTCTACTTCACTTTTTCTGACCGTAGGAGGTGCCCGGCAATTTCTGCTGATGGCAATTCTGTCTACTTCATGCAGACCAAAACAAATTTTATGTAACATTGCACCTGTTTTATTGCATGACAACAAAGGAATCTTGATATAGACCACATTCAAGCAGATAGCATGTTTAATGTGGGATCATGGGCTTCTTCCTGTGCTGTGATGCACTTTTCCATGAGCAATCGCCATTCAAAATCATGTAGTTTTCCAGAGGGGATTCTCAGATACTTTTCAAATGCACAGTGTACATGATTTCCCTTTAAACTAGAATTCAGGTTTTTTCTGTGAATTTTTGTTTGGCTCCAATAGTTTTAATAATAATCTCCAAATCTGGCTCCATGAAGATAATACTTGGAGATCATGGTGTGAAGATACTGCACAGTGAATGCAGACAGACTGGATGAACTAAATTATATTCTTCCTGCAATTTGCCACATGCTCACATTATCACTATTCAATAGCTCTACTGAAAAGGACATATGTAGATGTCGCAGAATTTTTTAAAAATTGGGTGAGACCCCTCAGAAATAAACACTTCACAAATACTCACCATCCAAGTTCATTTATGGGGCTGACATTAGTGTTAAGATAAGACAGAAGATCAAGAAATCATGGAATTGTTCTTGCCAAATGTCAAGTGGGACTTCAGAGATGATACATAGACGAAGTGTGGTTGGACACTACCATTTAGTTTTACATTTCCAATTTGGATGCTTGGAGACTGCTCAGACTGAAAGGAAATGTCTATCAGTTGAAAAGGCACCATGTTAAAAGAG
This sequence comes from Narcine bancroftii, assembly GCF_036971445.1. Classification (NCBI taxonomy): domain Eukaryota; kingdom Metazoa; phylum Chordata; class Chondrichthyes; order Torpediniformes; family Narcinidae; genus Narcine; species Narcine bancroftii. The sequence goes on from NC_091476.1 coordinate 173,751,841, forward strand.
TTTAAAGGGCTGTTTATTGTCATGGACATAAATACAAAATGTGTTTACTTTTGTTTGTCGGTACAGGCACAAAAGGAGGTGCCTCAAGCCCAGCATCTCCATCAAGAGAAAGGAAGCAAAAGATAGAGCGTCCTTAGATCCAGCCACTCCTCCGATACCATTCATCTTATGCTCCCACAACCTCTGTGGCCTGCCATCTGTTCCAGCAGTAAACTCAAAGTCCCCGGTATCCAAGCCACACTCCTTGGCCCTTGGCTTCAAATGCCTGATTGGATTAGGAAGCTGTCAAGGCCGAAGGACCTTTAGGAGACCTGCTCACCATCTTCACTCTCAAATTCTAGTCCTGAATCCCAGCTCCGATCATCCAATAGCCTGAAGGCAACCCTCAGGTTGGTGTGCGTTCCTGTGGCTGTCAAGACCCTTGCTGGTCAGCTGTTGTGCTCTACTACCATGGAGTCTTCTCCGTGGGGTGACATTTTCCTCTTCTGGTGCCCTACATTGGTCCACTGCTCCCCTGGAGCCAACAACCTTCCTGGTCTGGGCTGCCAAGCATGGGCACTGCATCTTGGGCATGGACCTCTGTGGGTTCTCTAATGCTTAGAAAATCACTGTTGGCCCAATTCTACCAGCGGTTTAAATCCATATGGGCCCTGTCTAACGAATGGAACTGGGAGAGAACGCTTCAGCCATAGCACCGCCATTTTAATTTCCGTGTTCTTTATTTAAGGTGCTTGCCACTTCCAGGGGACACATACTGCATATTTGCTGCACTGCAAAGTGCCTTCAAGGCATATCGAACCCAAAGATTTCCTCCTTTTTTCCACAGGAGTACTGCAAATCCCTCTCACTGCTTTGTGACGGACTCTCTCTTGGTCTGTATGGTAATTTAGCAATGACAGTCCTTCACTCTTTAAGGCTAGAAGTATTAAAATTTCAAGGATTCAGAACTGGTTGAAGGCAATCTTTCTATCAAGTGAAACAGGTGATGGAGAGGATATGGTGGCTGTAATGCATCTTAAGATTCAGGTTGCCATGATTACAAGGCATAAACTTGTTTAAAATAAATGCATCAACACCTCCTAAAATAGTAGGTAGCGCTAATACACGTGACTGAACTAGATGCCTGCAGTACTGATCAACAGAATACAAGCTCAAATCTACCATACTCTTTTTTAAGAGCAAACTTGGTATACAAATAGAAAAATAAAAGCCTGGTGCAAATGACATGAAGCTTTCATATGGTGGTGAAACTCGTGATTTATGAACACCCTGTGGGAAAGGAAACCTGCTGTTTTTTGTGGCCTGCTTATGTGCAGAAAGCACTCAATTACATTAAGCTGCTTATGGTTCGAAATGATTGCCCACTACCAAGCTCTCAGGGAATCTTGGACGGCAACGTCGTATGCATATCATGAATATTAGTTCCATTAGAAAGAAAAGGACAGGTAATGAGGCGCATGATGTAATGGAATGGTTATTAACAATTACTGTCATTTTCATTTACAGTATGCCTTTCTGGTCGAGATTCTCTAATCGTCTTTCTCACTTTCTTGTGGCATCTTAAAACTTAAATATTTTTTAAAAAATAGATGTCTTCAGATTTGTCGAGGTTAAAATGGATGAAATTTCCCATTTACTCAAATCATCTTTTCTAATGAATTGTTTTTATCTACATTGTTCATAATGATTAAGGAGATGTGGCTACTTGGCTTTCTTTCCTTTATCTAATTATTTATAAATAAGGCAACAGCTGCTGTCCCAACATAGATCCTTTTGGGGTGACTGCTCGGCACCTACGACCAGCTGGAGAATTGCCCATTCTCCCTACTCTCCTCTTCTTCCCACTGTGTCCTTCCTTCTGTGAAGATGATGCAAAGATAGGTGGGTGGGGAGATAATGAGGAGGAAATAGAGAAGCTTCAGAGAGACTCAAGATAAAATTAGAAGAAGGGGCAAACAATACAATGTTGGAATGTGCATGGTCAGGCACTTTGAGAGAAGGATTAAAAGGCCAGCTAATTATTTGGATGGGGAGAACATTCAAAGGGTCTTGGGTGGCCTTGTGCAAGATTCCCTACCATCTTCTCTCCAGGTTGAGTCGGTGGTGAAGAAGGCAAATGCAATGTTGGCATTCATATCTAAAGGAATAGGATGCAAGAGCAGGGATGCGATGTTGAGGCTATACAAGGTACTGGTGAGTCCTCATTGGGCGAGAAAGGATGTGCTGGCTTTTGAGAGGGTACAGAGAAGATTCACAAGTATGATTCCTGGAATGAAGTGATTAGCATTCGAGGAACATTTGACAGCTTTTTACTGTACTCCTTGGAGTTCAGAAGAACGAGGGGGACCTCGTAGAAGCACTTCAAATGTTGAAAGGCCTGGATAGAGTAGACATGGCAAAGTTGTTTCCTCTGGTAAGGGAGTCAAGGATAAGAGGGCACAACTTCAGGATTGAAAGACACCCATTTAAAACAGCGGTGCGGAGGAATTTCTTTACCCAAAGTCGTGAACTTCCGGACTGATCCACCCAGAGGTGGCTGTGGAGGCCAAGTCGTTGGGTATATTAAAGACAGAGATTGATAGCTATCGGAATAGTCAGGGTATCAAAGGTTATGAGGAGAAGCAGGGGAGTGAGGCCGAGTGGGAGAATGGATCAGGTCATGAAGCAATGGTGGAGCGAACTCCATGGAACTACTGCTCCTATATCTTATGGTGTCAATTTCCTAGTCAGGTCATTTAAAAGTTTTCATTTCTATGAATTTCAACTTGAAATTCTTGATTTACATATCATGCTTCTAGAAGTCTATACAAGTAGATATTTCCATCTTTATTTTAGTCACCTCTTCAATGAGGTTTGTCAAGCATGATCCACCCAACACAAATTCGTATTGGTTCTCTCGAAAACTGTTAGTCTTCAGCCCATTAGGCATTAATTATATAACATAGCAACTTCCTGACATAATCTGACTAACTAAAACAAGTTTTCAATCTAATAGAATAGTTCCCAATTAATTGCAAGTGAATAATTCGTGTTCCTGCAATGTTTTGGAATGGCCACCACTGGGTCACAGTGACAAGTTCTCATTAGTGCCAACACCGAAAATGCTGGAGGAACTCAGCTAGCTTATTCAGCATCTAGGATCTTTTTAACAAAAATATATTGTTGACGGGCCTGAACCCTTCAAGGAAAAATCCCAAGCTGGATGTAACAGAAAGCCTCTGAATTCAAACAATGGGGGAGGTATCGTATCCAAAGTAACAAAAGATGTTAATTGGATGTGATAAGGGTCCAGGTGGAATTTATCATGTCTCTGCAAAATGAGACAGGCAATGGAGAAATGGGGGGGGGGGGGGGGTTGGAGAAAGAGAAGAGATTTTTTAAAAACGAAAACCAGAGAAGTCAATATTGATGCCCATTTACTTTGCTCATGCTAATTTTGGGAATGACTTTCCTGATTCAGTACTAGTTTCCTCTAACCACCATTGTTCTGTCCTCATCTACTGTAACTGATGTAAAATATCAAATATGCCCATCATTTGCTTCGTTTCATTTTGCTTCTAATTTGATAATACTTGGTTTTAACAAGGAAATCCTTTGTTTTCCTGCTTTACTCTCAGAATGGACTGCCCAGTCCCTTGTTTTTCCAGATTAAAAGGGATTTTGCAATAAAATTAATTTTTTTTCTCTCTTTTTTCTTTTGGCTTTAAAAGAGAAGAAATTTATGGTTAAGGCTGGAAGTCATAGGGAGGCTTGGTTTTCGAGGAATATTGGAAATTTGGTTAGGAGAAAAAGGGAGGTGTACAAGAGGTATAAAGAGCAGGGAGCTGAGAGTTTGAAGGAGGACTACAAGGAGTGTAGAAGGAATCTTAAGAAAGAAATTAGAAAGGCCAAAAAAAGGCACGAAGAGGCTTTGGCTGACAGTGTAAAAATAAATCCAAAGGGTTTCTATAGGTACATTAAAAGTAAAAGATTAGTGAGGGATAAAATAGGACCCCTTGTAGATAGCGAGGGTAGACTGAGCGAGAAGTCAGAGGAAATGGGGGAAATTTTGAATGATTTCTTTGCCTCGGTATTCACTAGGGAAAAAAATATTGAACCAGTTGAAGTAAAGAAAAATAGTGGGGAGGTCATGAAGCATACAAGGATAACCGAGGAGGTAGTGATGGCTGTGTTGAAAAAGATAAGGTGGATAAATCTCCGAGACCGGACAAAATATTCCCTAGGACACTCAGGGAGGCTTGTGGACAGTTAGTGGGGCCATTAACAGAGATATTTAGGATGTCACGGTCACAGGGGTAGTGCCAAAGGATTGGAGGGTGGCGCATGTGGTTCCACTGTTTAAGAAAGGGTCCAAATTTAAACCTGGGAATTATAGGCCTGTGAGTCTGACATCTGTGGTGGGTAAGTTGATGGAAAGTGTTCTGAGGGATGGTATTTACAAATATTTGGAGGTACAGGGATTGCTAGGGAGTAATCAGCATGGTTTTGTCAGGGATAGATCACGCTTGACAAACCTGATTGAGTTTTTTGAGGGGGTTACAAAAAAGGATGATGAAGGGAAAGCTGTGGATGTTGTCTATTTAGACTTTAGTAAAGCTTTTGACAAAGTTTCCCACAGGAGGTTAGGAAAAAAGGTGGAGGCATTAGGTATAAATAAGGAGGTAGTGAAATGGATTCAGCAATGGTTGGATGGGAGGTGTCAGAGAGTAGTGGTAGAAAATTGTTTGTCCAATTGGAGGCCGGTGACTAGTGGAGTTCCTCAGGGATCGGTCCTCGGTCCACTATTGTTTGTTATATATATTAACGATCTGAAAGTAGGGGTGGAGAATTGGATAAGCAAGTTTGCGGATGATACAAAGATTGGTGGTGTTGTGGACAGCGAGGAAGATTACCGTAGATTAAAAGGTGATTTAGGAAGGCTGGAGGTGTGGGCTGAGAAATGGCTGATGGAATTTAATACAAAAAAGTGTGAGGTGTTACATTTTGGAAAGGCAAATCTAAATAGGTCATATGCATTAAATGGTAGGCTATTGAGATGTGCAGAGCAACAAAGGGATTTAGGAGTTGTGGTAAATAGTACCCTCAAGGCTGATACTCAGGTAGATGGTGTGGTGACGAAGGCATTTGGAATGTTGGCCTTCATAAATCGGAGTATTGAATTCAAGAGTAGGGAGGTTATGATGAAATTGTACAAGGCATTGGTGAGGCCAAATTTGGAGTACTCTGTACAGTTTTGGTCAACAAATTATAGGAAAGATATAAACAAAATAGAGAGAGTACAGAGAAGGTTCACAAGAATGTTGACAGGATTTCAAGGTTTGAGTCACAGGGAAAGGTTGTGCAGACTAGGGCTTTTTTCTCTGGAGCGTAGAAGATTGAGGGGGGACTTGATAAAGGTGTTTAAGATTTTAAAAGGGACAGACAGAGTCAATGTGGATAGGCTTTTTCAATTAAGAGTGGGGGAGATTCAAACTAGAGAGCATGGTTTAAGATTGAAGGGGGAAAATTATAAGGGGAACATGAGGGGAAGTTTCTTTACGCAAAGGGTGGTGGGGATGTGGAATGAGTTTCCGGCAGACGTAGTTGAGGCGGGAACGTTGGTTACATTTAAGGAAAGACTGGATAGTTACATGGAGAGGATAGGACTGGAGGGGTATGGACCGGGTGCTGGTCAGTGGGACTAGGAGGGTGGGAATTTGTTAAGGCATGGACTAGTAGGGCCGAATTGGCCTGTTCTGTGCTGTAAGTGGTTATATGGTATATTTATTTGTTAAATACTAATATGTTCTTTTTCTTACACTCTTGTAAATGCATGAATGTAATGCAACTCTTCTCTTGTATACATGTTTGATATTAAACAGATTGAAAATGGAAAAAAGATTGAAATAAATTGAAATACTGTACTATGTGAATTATTTATTCTGATCTTCCCTCCTGCCAGTGTTTGACTTATTATTGTTTTGGTGCATCCCTCAGTTGCCAGGATCTGAGCAAGTCTGACTTTTTTTAAAATTGCTTTTTCTCATCTTGTCTGTTCCTTGGTAAAAAGGGCTCGTGCCTCAGGAGGTAAACTCGGTTTTAAAAAATGTTTGCACATGTTAATATTGCTCCACTGGGGTTGAAGATAGCCATATCATGTCAAACGATCATACAGTCAACGTTAGATAAATTTCACACACTATTTGAATAAATCTGGTCTCTTCCATTGTCTTATATAGGATAAGATGCTGCAGGAAATCCTGAGCGCATACCATGATTTATTAGCTTTCTGAAAAGAGCTAAATTGTTGTTAAATTATGTATCTCTCCCTTACATTACAACTCCCCTCCCTTTCTATTAATTATATTAATAAATTCTGTGTATTACCAGGAAGCATCTAAACAATTCTCATAAGAGAGTTCTACCCATCAGGTCTCCAATGCCTGCTTTTCATTCTTTACAGTACATTTCTCCCCACCCACCACCCACCCACCACCCACCCCCAATTCATCAACAGAAAATCACTAGGCCCTTTCAAACTGCAGCACCCGGGTAGCCCTCCTGGGACCCAGGTGCATTTACTGGGTCTTGGGTGCAGGATGCACCTTTCAAATCAAAGGCGTACCTACCTGATTATTCCCCAACCTAACGATTTAGGGGGAAATCCCACCCCACGATGGTGTGGTGAATGACTCGTCACGCACTCTCCTCAAGTTCATGATGTTCAGATGCTGGCGGTGTCACTCTGCAGTGCTGACATTGCCAGAGTAAGCGGGTTGGCCATTTTTGTTTTCAAATCGGCCATGGAGGAGACCTGGGTACGGTTAACTGGGTTCTCTGACCACCTCTGAGGTAAGGTCAGGGACCTGGTTGGACCATTCAAATTGCCATGTAACTGGGGACCAAACTGTTAACCCCATTTTACATGGCAGTTTGAAAGGGCCTACTTTTTCCAACCACCTACACCATCTTTTCTGTTAAAACCTAGAATTTATAGATCATAGTTCTACAATTTTGTAGTTCTATCATTTATTAGCTACCCTGAAAAACCTTCCATGTTGAATATGTCCCTGCAATTTATTCAAGAGCCATTTTTCATCTGCCAGAAAATTCACAGCCATCACGAGAGCCACTTGAAGCAACGGGCTATCCAATCTGATCGGCAGCTGTTAAATCCTGATTGTAGAACCTCTGACAAATTAGTCCTCAAAATTTCGATGCATTTCCTGTTCTTCCCAACCAAGAGACCACCATCCTCTGCTGGCAAGGTCAATCTGGCACAACATTCCATTCTTGAACCCAGCGCATGCATCTGAGCCCCAAGTACAAGAAGACGGAAAGAATCAGGAACACCTGCTACAACTTGACCACAAAAGTCCATTTTAGCATGGCAAATTCCTACAAGCAGCAGTGAAATAAACAGCCAGAATATCTGGATCTGGGCTTAGTTTAATGTCTCATCTGAAAAATTAGAGGAGATGGTTTAACATTCAATCAAAATACCTCAGGAAATATTAACTTGGGTTTTCCTCTCGAGTGCTTCAAAAGGGAGAAGCGAACAACCACCTTCACATTCAAAAGCGCTATCTGTGGCACTGAGATATGTCTGCCATCAAGGGCATGCATGCAGCAGGCTGCTGGAGTTTAATGAAAATCAAAGACCTTACTTCCTAACAGAGAGTAACACGAGTTTTAATTCTTACCCAACTAATATCAGTTAAGAACATAGTGACATCAAAATGCAATTACTTGAAGAAACTCTTACCTGTACTTTCGCTTTCTTGAGTGAGACCGTGAGCGAGAACGTGAGCGAGACCTTGTAAAGGATCGAGAGCGGGACCGAGAGCGGGACCTGGAGTGGGAGGATTGCGACCTTGACTTTGAACCTGTAGCTTTCGACATTTCTCAAACGTAGCAATGGTACCAAAGTGATCACGTCGCTTTGAACCTATCAACAAGATACAAACACTCAAGAGCATGCTGGAGAAAACAGTGCTGTACAAAATTAAAGATCTAAACATACGAAAGAAAACGAGTAAGCAAGTGAGAATTCGCAAAATATATAGCGAAACCCAGATATCATTCTGCCAATGAGAAAATGGCATCAAGTGTACATTTGGATTATAAATATTATTCAATCTAAAGAAAACACTTTCATCGTTGCGTTGTGATTGCAGGGTTCTGAGGGAAAATTGCAATGCCCCTTTGGATCCTGCTTCATCAGGTTTTTCCACTTGGAGCTCCAATAGGTGAAAGACAGGACAATTTGCATGGATGTGACTTTCTGGAATCCAGCCAGAACTGAGAGGTGAAGAGCCTGCATCAGCTCCATCTTCCCAGTCAGTGCTGTCCCTACACTTATTTTGAATGTGTGTGCAGGGATAACCTACTTCTAAAAATAAGCTCTCTTACTGGATAAAAGAACCATCACAGCTAATTTCATACACTGCAGAGGGCCAGGTGACCCTGTGGAAATATATTAGTATGTGTTGGCCGAGAATTCTCAAAGCCATATTAATAAAGCAAAAATCTAATCGTTCAAATTTATTATCATCCAATTGTACAAGTATAACCCAACAAAATGGCGTTCTCTGGTCCTTGGAGCAAAGCATGGAACCCCCCCCCCCCATCAAGACGGTACACACATAAAGACAAATGATACCCATGAAGTTCATACAAAAATGAATAAATAAATAATGTTCAACAAATGTAGGGTCTCGGCAGGTTTGTATGAGCAGTTTATTCAGCATTCTCACTGCCCGTGGGAAGAAGCAGTTTCTTTTCTTGATGATTCTGGCTCTGATATTCCTGCATCTCTTTCCGAATGGAAGTAGCTGAAAGATGCTGCGTGCATGGTGGTAAGGATCATCAACGATCTTGAGCACTCTTCAAACAGTGATTCAAGTATAACATGTAATTGGAGAGTTGGGGAAGGGGACAGGGTGGAGTGAGACTCCAGTGAATAGGAGCAAGGTGAGCAACACCCCTGAGGTGTGCCAGTGCTCTGCGCGGCTGCTCAACATTCGGCTGCCAACCTGGACAGACTACGGTTTTTCAGTTAGGAAATCTAGAATCCAGTTAGAGAGAGGGGTGTTAAGTTCCAGCGAGGAGAGCTTCTCAACCACCCTCTGGGGAATGCTTGTATTAACACCGAGCTGAAGTCGATAAACAGCAGCCTGGTGTATGAGATGTCCTTCTCCAGACGAGTCAGAACAGAATATGGCATAATCAGTGGATTGGTTCTGTCTGTGGGCGAATTGAAATGGGCCCAGTGTCTCTGAGATATCCTCTTTGATGCTCGAAGCATTTTGTAATAATTGAGGTCAGTGCCACAGGGCAGTAGTCATTGAGACCTGTCACCCACTTTGATAATGGAATGATGGTGGCCATCTTAAAACCTGTGGGGCCAGTTTTTAATTCCAAAAAGAATGCTGCAGTGGGGAATAATAACATCAGATAATTTGCATTGCTGGGTCACAAAATTAATGGTGGCTTTCTGCTAATTGTTAACCCAAATTTTGAGATGAACATATTGTGGGCATAAATACAAATGTACAAATCTTCCTTTTCATCTGGAGATAGCACCTGAGGCAGTGGATGACCATTATAAACACAAGTTCTTCATTAGTTCATCAGATCTGATAAAAAGGTCATCAATCTGAAATGTTAATTCTACTTTTCTACCCTCAAACTACCTCACAAGTTGAAGGAATGCACAAAAATACATGTGATTATCGGATATGCAGCACAAAGCACTCTCTTTCAGTGTCCATTAAACCCCCTGTTGCACAGTTTCTTCAGGATCTCTTCAGTTTCAGAGAAGTGGCAAACTGTGCCATTGCAGGGAGCAGAGTTTGAGAGAATTCTTTTACCACTAAGCATCCCAAGATCAGGAACCCTTTGGTGCATTATTGGCAAAGAGCAGGGAGTAGGACTGAATTGGCAGTATTTTCAAAGCTCAACACATGAAGACCAAATGCCCTCACCATTTCAACGTTCATTAAAAAATGCCAAATAATCCTCAGATCACTCTTTTGTTTCTTCAGTGTAATTTTTGATTTTTCACTTGAAATCTGCATTTTAAAAATGCCCAAGATGCTAAATATTCAATACTCAATTTTGTTTAATGCTAGGGTGAAACAATGTTCACAAAGACCTTTTAACTGACGCATTTGGATCAAAACGTAGGTGCACTCAGTTGAAGATCTGTACAACTGACAGTTACAACCTTTCATGGCTTAAAAATAATGAGCCCATTCTCTTAAAAAGGAATTCGATTCTACTTATTAAACATCTGAAATGTATGCACTCACTTCAGCTTGGTAAACTAAATAAATCCTTGCTGGTTGCTCATGTCAAGAAAACAGAACATTCCCTAATTTCAGAAGAGAGCAGGTTATTCCATATGAAAGGCAAAAGCCTCTAAAAGCTTTCAGCAATTCCCAATTTCTAACGTCTTCACCTGGTAAATCTCAAAATGTCACTACCCCGTAGTCTGTGATCTGCTGCAAGTTTATTTTCATCTGCCTGCATTTATGTTGTGGTACAGTTCAAAGTTTCAGGATTTAATTGAAAAGTATTCTTGAAGTGAGACTCTTGGATTTGACATAAGGCCTCATCAATACTGCATGCTGCTTAATTTGGAGCAATAAAATGCATATCAATCCAAACGTGAACTGAGGGTGCAAACAAGGGGCTTCTGTTAAAATATGCATTAGGAAATTCCACATTTCATTCAAATCCTATTGGGGGCAAGAGAATCTCATTTACAGTGCCCATGTCAAAATTAAATAGCAGGAGAAAATGCAGCATTTAGCCACTTACGAAACCACTATGGCATAAGTGCTCTGTGGTCAGTAAGGGATTACTTAAGGTTGTATGTGAGTGGAAAAAGTGTTGGGAACTCTGTACTTAACGTTTGAATGACAAGCAAAGGATCAAGGTAATGTGCTGGGCATTATCCTGAGAATCAAGGCAAATGCAATACTCTAAACAGGGTAGCAATCAAGAGTGGAGGTAGTTGGGGGAATGTGGCATAGAAAGAAGGGAGAGGGTAGACTGAAAGGCAAGAGGGCACTAGTGACAAGCTAGCGTACTTGAGGGTGTCCAGAGGGTGAGCAAATTCAAAAGGGTACAAGGCAGAAAAGAGAAAGGAATTTAAGTGAACAAAGAAGAAAATGAAAAGACTGAACTGGTAAGTCATTAAAAGCCTGGTCTAGAATATTTCCTATTTTACCATAATCCCAACTTCCTAATGTTTTTTTTTCCTACTAACACCCTTTCTACAAATTTAATTGTGTGTGCTTTCACACTTTTCCAGTTTAGACACTACTTGACCTGCTGAGTGAGGCTGGGAATTCCTGTTTATTTCCAGCACCTTCAACTTTTTGCCTTCCCTGCTGCTCTGAGTGAAATGGTTTCATTGGTCCAGCTTTAGAAGGATTTTGTTCCCCAGGAGCTCACTACACAGGTTCTTTGCTCTGGATAAATTAAGCCCCTCTAACAGCCTCTTCCCAAGCACTTGTCCAGTTGAAGAGCAACATCAGAAAACACTGGAATTAATTTATAACCAAGGTCCCATGCTGATAAAGTGACCAAACAATGAATAACATTGATTTGAAGACCTTAAGTAACTGTAAGGAATGAACAGACCCTTCCCCATTCCTTTCTAATTGCAAAGATATTACAGGATGTCAGATGATTAATTGTACGAGAGGACCATGTGCAGAATTCCTCTCAGTTCCCATTCAGAATAGTGAGAAATGGTGACCTTTTACCATCTTCAGAGAAGTATGGATTGGAGCTAGGGAGACATTATTTTCCTTACTATATACAAATTGCCTGGACCTTAATGGCTGCAAATGATAAAACTTGACAATGCAATAGCGTGCAAAAATTTGTAACTCAGGAGGGCACAAAAATCTTTAAAACACTGAATTTTAATTGAATTAAATCAGTTTCCTAGGGTTCAGCAATTCATGGCTGGTAACATTTTTATGAATTTTTTGGTGCACCATTTCCACCTTTTCTACAACTGGGTAACCAAAAATGTGTGCTTTTTCTTCTGTAGTTGCGCAGACAGGGAGCATACGCTAACTATTTTGAGGAATCTCTGAAAGCAGCAATTTGGGTGCAAAGTGATAGATGTTTAAGATTTGGGGGTTTATTGGTGTTACCCAAGTACAATATACAGATACACTGGCTGGCATTCTTGCTGCAGCTGAAAGATACAGTAAAATACTGGTATTGAGAATTCAAGCAACCAGCAAGATAAAATTGAGAAAATAAATAAAAATTTAAATAAAATAGGTAAAAAGTTTAAAATTGTAAAAGTTTTAAATTTAAATATATAGCCCAGTAACAGGCTCTTCCAGCCCACAAACCTGTGCTGTCCAAATATCGCAATTGGCCTACAACCCCAATACATTTTGAAGGGTGGGAAGAGACCTCAGCACGCAGGGGAAACCCACACAGACACAGGGATAATGTACAAACTCCTTACAGGCTGCTCTGAAGTAACACCAAAAAAGATGGCAGCAAATATTCAGCCAGCGGAGAGTGTCTTGGTTGTACTTTGCTCATAGCAGTTGAATAAAGTTGTGTGAAATAGTGAGATCTGGTTGATGCCACTTGCCATTGGGGTCTCTCTCTTAAAGTGTCTCTTTATCCCTGCTTAGTAAGAGTTGCCCTGGTCAGAGACTTTATCTGTAAACTTAGGGGAGGGGGAGTTAATTAACTAGAATATTATTGTTTGTCGTTTAGGCAGCTCTGTGGAGGGGGAGGAACCTGCAGATGCAGCGACGGTTATACGTTTTCAAAGAATGTGACTAAAAATAGCACAGTATAGTATTTTTGTCTTTTAATTTATTCCTAATGCTGGTGTATTAGTTAGGCATTGTAAGCATCTCAGACAACCATAAAATACAGTTATCCAGCATCTACCAATCCCCATAGGTGTCAGAAACCAGGGGTTTCACTGCACTAAAATACACCAATCACAATATTTTAAATGACCTCAACAGGACAAGACAGAACAAGAGGTAATAAGTGTACACAAAGCCACAGCAAATCTGCATTCATCAGGAGGCTCTTTATCAACTTCAGTTTGGCATTTAACACCATCGTCCCTTCAAAACTGATCAGCAAACTCCAAGACTTGGGAGTTAACACCCCACTGTGTAAATGGATCCTGGATTTTCTCACCTCCAGTCCACAATCAAGTGAGGATCAGTTAAGAATATTTCCTCCACAATCTCCATCAGTTCCAGAGCATCACAGGGCTGCCTTCTTAGCCCCCTGCTCTACTCACTTTACCTCTACAACTGTGTGGCTCGGTACAACAATAACACCATCTACAAATTTGCGGAAGATACCACAGTAGTGGGTTGTATAAAAGAGGGGAATGAGTCAGCATACAGGAGGGAGATTGAAAACTTGGCTGAATGGTGCACCAACAACAACTATACACTCAGTGTCACCAAAACTAAGGAGCTGATTGTTGACTTCAGGAAGGGAAAGCCAAAGGTATACAATTCAGTGATCATTGGGGGATCAGAGGTAGACAGGTTGATCAAATTTAAGTTCTTGGGAGTCAATATCTTGGAGGATCTTTCCTGGACCCAACCCACCAATGGTATAGTGAAGAAAGCACGTCAGTGTCTCTACTTTCTCAGGAGTTTGCAGAGGTTTGGTATGACACCAGAAACCCTGGCAAATTTCTAGAGTTGAGGTAGAAAGTGTGATGACCGTCTACAACATGGACTGATTTGAAAACACCAATATTCCTGAGCTTAAAGCCCCCTAAAAGGTAGTGGACACAGCCCAGGACATCACAGGCAAAACCCTCCCCACTATTGTGTACATCTACAAGGAACACTGCTGTTGGAGAGCAGTAGCAATTATCAAAGACCCTCACTGCCCAGCACATGCAGGTCTCACTGCAGCCATCCGAAAAGAGGTCTAGGTGCCACAAGACTCACACCATCAGGTTCAGGAACGGTTGTTACCCCTCCACCACCAGACTCCTCAACGACAAATTCAACTCATTTAACGACGCTTACTTGTGCACTTTATTGATTTTCTTTTTGTTCTCTCTGTATTGCAGTTTCTTTACATTTATTATCTGATTACAGTTCTGTTTGCATGTTTTACACCGTGTACAGTACATTTTTGCACTACCAATTAGAGGTAATTTTGCCGTGCCTGCATCTCGGGGATGCATGTGACATCATGTATGTACTCTGACAATAAATCTGAACAGAACAGATGAATATTTGTGGTTGCAGTTAAGGCATAAAATGACATTTCAATAGTGCAGGCATGTTTTGGTGGTTCTGGAGTTAAGGATAGGGTAGTATGGGGGGAAAACTGTTTTTGAATTAAGAGGTACTGGACTTCAAGCTTCTGTACATTCCAAAAGGAAGGTAGCAATGAGAAGATATTGTGACAGAAATGATGGAGAATCTTTATAAAGTTGGCTGCTTCCAGGGATAGTGCATCAAGTGGAAGTCTTTCATAGACGGTGGGTTGGTACATGCCTAGGCTTGCTACTTTCTTCAGCTTTGGACTCTAGGGTTTCAAACCAGGCAATGATACAACTTTGTTGTGTTCAACGAGTCAGTATACTTCCCACAGTGCATGGTACAAGTTTGATAGAGTATTGAAAGATATGTCAAATCTCAGATTTGTTTAAAAAGTAGGGGCATTGGTGGGCCTTCTTCACAGCTGCCTCAATGTGTTGGCTCCAGAAGTCTTCTGATCTGTGGATCCTAGGAATTTGAAGGTACTAACCTTCTCCACAACCTTCCTGCCAATGAAAACAGATGTGAAATCCCTCAGCCTCCCTTCCTCTCAGCTCCTTAGTCTTGCTGACATTGAGAAAAAGATGGTTTGTTTGGTACCAACCAGGTTCTCGATCCATCCTCTATTTTGATTCATCCCTACAATTACTCGATATCACAGGCAAGTTATAGGAACTTTGTTTTTAAAAAAGTCTACAAATTGAATCATTTTGACTGATTCAGTTTCAATAGAAAAATATACTGGAAGATGATCATTTCAAATGTTCTGTGGTTTTCCTCTTGACTTCTCTGCATTTATATATTTTACAGGTTATCTAAATTTGTACCAATGCCTTGAAAACACTTGAAGAGAACTACATATACCAGTGGTTTTTAAAGTGCCCCCTTAAACTCTCATTCCACCATAAGCAATTCCTATGTCATAAGTGCTCTGTGATTAGTAAGGGATCGCTTAAGGTGGTATGTGGGTGGAAAGAAAAAGTTTGAAAACCATTGTTTTAATCATACCTAATTGACTTGTTATGTGCATGGTTTCAAAACTCCAAAGGAAATGGGTCAATGACAATTTTTCCTCAAGCAAAATAACAATTGGGTCTTGAGCAGTGGTTCTCAACCTTCCCACTCTCATATCAGCTTAAGAAATCCCTTACCAATTACAGAGCACTAATGTCATAGGGATTGCTTAAGGTGGAATGTGAGTTTAGGGGGCAGTTTGAAATCCACGGACATGGCCAAAAAAAAAATTATCTCTGTGGCTATGGGGAAAGAGCAGGAGAGCTAGGCTTGATGGGCCAAATGGTTACCTCCTGTGCCATAGTAACAAGCAGAAGTTTTGGCAAGTCATTTGATTTCACAATGTTTCTTCTCCGTTTAATTAGGTCACAGCCGATCCAGTCTTGGCTTTCAACATTTTTCCAGCTCTCCTTCGACACCACTGGAATCCATTGTAGCTCAAATGTGTCCTTTTCCATGCAGAGTACAACCCAACTTGTAACCTATGACCATATAACAGTGACCGTCTCTCAGTTGCCATTCAGTAAGCTCGCCAAAGATGGCAAGAGGAAAAACTCATCCGTTGGTGATAGATCTGGCAAGAAGCCAAAGACTCTCAATTTGGACTGGAAAATGACTTGATTTACGACTTATGCCATGCTAACATACTTCTGACTTGCAACCATTTTGAGAAACGACCAGTCGGTCAGAATGGAACACCAAAATATGTCGGGGAATACCTGTATATTCAGTAAATCTTCCCCCAGATTTCTCTGAAGTACTGAATTCAAAGCACCTTGACCCTCAGAAGAAATTCCTCCTTCTCCAACCAACGTGGATGACCCTTTATTCTGAAATGTACCTCTTCTTTCATATAACTGATTCATGGGAACATTTTCTTAGCATACACAGAATCCAATAGGTTAAGAAGATTACGCACGAGAATAGAACACCGACTCAACCTGTCTTTATACATCAACCTCACCATCCTAGGAACCAATTTCTGACTCTGAACTCTTTCCAATCATTATCCTCAAATATGGAGGCCAAAACTATACTGAGTGCTCATGCTGAGCATTCACGAGTGCCCTGTAAAGTTCCATCAAGCTTTCCTACTTGCAGCCTATTAGCTTTCAAAGGCAGATGTTAGGCTAAATGTCTTACCGTTATATACTTACCGCCTTCCTCTTGGGAGAGTGGGGCTATTTGCAGTTTTCCAATGCTGTGAAATCTCTCCAAAATATTGGAATTTTTGGCTAATTACAATAATCACATCCACCATTTCTGCCACCAATGTCCAGTAAAAACAAGAAGTGTAGGCAATCAGGTCCAAGTCTTTTTGCTTTGGCTGCATCACTGATGAAACTTCAGTCTTATCACTATCCAAAGTGGGAAAGCTATGGAGACCTATATGAGTGCAGTAGACCTCTTCATTACCTCTCTACTTGACTGAGTTGGCATTGGGAGTCACCTACCCCCTCTACCTCCATGTACTAGTTGTGGCGAGCACCTTTTTAAATCTACTTTCTAAAGACCTCGACCTCATTGTAATTGCTACCACTATTCCAGCCCCAGAGCTTGACCGGCTGTAACTAGACAATTCCTGTACATGGGGTTGTTTAGCGTCCCAGAAATGCCACAACTTCTCTCATGGCACAGGATACACATTCCACATGGCTGAGTGCCTGCCATTCTACAACTTTACAACTTCTAATTTATGAAGAAATAAGAGAGTGGGGAACACTCACCAACCAGCTTCCTGCCTCCTGCCAATATCACTTCTGAACTCTGTCAGTGTCAAACCACTGCTGGCTCCCATTACTTTCAAACTCCACTGCTCTACTTCAAGTCCTACTGCATAGTCTCAACCACAATCTGGATCAGTAGAGCAGAAGACCCCAATCTTTGGCCAATAGCACTGATTAAAAGAAATTAAGTTTTATTCATATCAAGGATAATTGCTAACAAAGCCAGCATTAAGTTGGGAGGTTCAAACAGCAGAAAGAAAGACCTCTGAGGGTCCAACAAAAATAGGAAGTCACAGGAGAGCAGAATTGAAGGAAAGCTGAGATCACCAAGAACTGAGAAGCTGTAGACAGTGAAGCCATGCACAGAAACATACATAATGATGTGAATGCTTTAAAATAGACATTTACAGATTGAGCTAAAGTAGATTTTAAAAAATTAGTGAATATCTCATTCAAAAAACAGAATATCTGCCACAAGATAACAGTACTGCTGGGGCACATTAGTCGAAAATTATGCTTTAATCCTAGGCTCCAAATTGAAGCCATGACTTGATGGATAAATGTTACCCCAGAACCAAGGGTAACTCAAAATTTACAGTAGTGTTAAAAATAAAATGCATCAATTCCAGTCAACATCTGCTATTCTCTCGAACTTTGAGACAGTAAACACTGAGTGAAAGATATTTATTGCTGAGTATCAATGTCCTACAAGTCAAATTTCAACCTCCTTGCTACTGTTCACCAAAATGTTGTTCCTAATGACAATCACCACTAGAAACAATTAAGGAAACTAGAGTGAAATAAAAAAGGTGGAAGAAACTTTCTAAACAGGAGAGACAAGATGTAGTTAAAAGTATACAATTAAAAGACAATAAATCTGTCATCAGAATGTAACTGATGTCTACCAATTCTTTGTTGCCTCAGCTGTCACACTGACTTGTGGCTTAGCTGTTCTTTCCAGCCTGTTCCTTAACTATATCAGGACATGTTCTGTGGAAAAATCTTTTCCAGTACAAGTGGCAAGTTAATCTCTAAAGTTCAAAATAGACAGACGCACAATCTTCTCAAGTAGAGGTTGCTTCAGAGGGGCATAGCCAGTTTGACAAAATAAGTGACTACAAAACTAAAGTATAAAACGAAGCCATTTTAGTCTGGACTTGCTGTTCACTGACATTGGAAATCTGCCATAGTGACAACAACAGCATGATCCATAACAAAAATTAAGGTCAATCAAATGCTGGAATTATCTCCACGTTGATCATTAATAAAAGAAATAATGCACTGATGAATTAAAGAACAAGCAAGCTTATGTGAGAGGAGAGAAAGAGACATATATAGAAATTACATTCACAAAGCATCCTGTACATCTTTCGGGCACCTTTACAGAGTAAAATGAAACCTAATGATTCATTTCATGACAAACACTATGGCCCAGTTATAAACACCAACAAGTTACATCAACAGGAACAAGATGAATGACCAGATATCTTTTTGATGGCGTAAGGTTGACTGGGTTAATTCCTCCTAGACATGCAGATGCCAGGTTTTAAGGAGTCAACTGAGAAGCAGCACCAAAGTTTTGCATTTTAAACATCTGCTTTAATTATGTGCTTCTGCTTCAAGATAGCCCAGATTTCTTATATGGCTAACTGATGTAGCATCAATCAATGCCACTTTGATATGGCAGCCAATGCTTCATTTCTCTTTCACATAGAATAAACTGCAATTGGGTTTGTAGCAAAGGAAGCTGGTGGTGAAATGGTCTTCCCAATCTGGAGGATGGAAGTTGTTTCAGAATGCAAAATACATGGATCTTCATTTAACATCTCTGATTTTCCTGGACATTCCACATTCTACTGCACTCAACGAACAAATAACCAACTGAATTTTATATGGGGAAAATAAAAATGCTTGTAGATGATTCAGCTAGAAGCAGAAAAAAGGTCATTTAAATATTTTAGGCAAGCTTTTTGAACTCCAATGCAAAATTGAAATTATGAAAAGTTACCTCAAAATTTACAAATGTGGAAAACAGAAAGTGTAAGAGCCAAAATGGATCTTTGCCCTTTCTTGAAATAGTCAGATCAAAAAGCAACAAGGTTGAGAACCAAGATGAAACTTCATGGGTTAATCATGAAGCCTATGAGTTGGGATCCAACGCAATCTACAAATGACACATTTGTTGGCTGAATAACAGGAAATGAGTTAGAATGCAGGATGGACATTGAGAATCTGTGGGGGTGGTGGCAGAACAATGTTGCCCTCAATGTCAAAATCCAGGAGGTTATTGCAGATTTTAGAAGTAGGAGGCTGAGGAACTACATACCTGTCTGCATTGGTGGAACAGTGATGAAGGGGTTAGTACCTTCAAATTCCTGGGAGTCCACATATCAGAAGACCTCTCCTGGAACCAGCACAGAAGTAACTATGAAGACACACCAATACCTCTACTTTGAGGTCCGAGGGGATCTGGCATATCATCAAATATTTGGTGCAGTGTGGTAGCTATACTGACTGGTTGCATCACAACCTGGTTTGGCAATTTAAGTACCCAGGAAAGCAGAAGACTCCAGAAAGTAGCAAACATAGACAAGACCATCACGATTTCCCATCCATTAGGGCATTGTACTGCCTTAAGATGTACAATGAAGGACGACCCCCATCCCCCTGGTCACAACCTCTTTTTGCTGCTACCTTTTGGTAAAAGGCACAGCACCTCTGGGTTCAATCTATTATGTTTCCTATCTCTTTCATACTGGGGTAATTTAATGTATACTTTTGGAATTTTGGAAGATATGCACATTGTACTTGTATGACAATAAATTTATGATCATTGAACAATGCCCTAAAACACAATTTCCCTTGCTCCTAGAGATACAGCTCAACCCACTGAGTTCCTCTACCAGTTTATCTTTTGCTTCAGATTTCAGCATCTGCAAGTCTCCTGTGTCTCTCTTAAATTACAGTATTGATAGAGGTACTGTAAAATTTTAAAAATTAATAACGGGGAGCAATTTCTAAAATTTGTTGAAGAGAACTTCCTTTTTAAGCCCAACAAGGAAAAAGATACTGCAGGATTACAAGGAGTGGGGTAGATCTAATGGACTGTGCATCAGTGGGAGAATATTTGGGGAAGAGTGATCCTTGCTTCTGTCAAACTAAAGCAAAAAAATCTGCCCAGAGTAAAATTGAACAAATATCAAATGGATAAAACTAACAGAACAACAGAAGTCCTTTTGCAAGATATCTTAAATGCAAGTGAGGCGCATTTCCACTTGGGGTACAGTGGCACAGCAGAGCTATTGTCTCGAAGTGCCAGAGACCCTGCTTCAATCCTGACTGTGGATGCTGTCTGCGTGGACTCTCTCAGTTCCCTATGTGTTCAGATTTGATGTTAGAATGACCACATAGTACAGTTTAATAATTTTGTGCTAAAATATTTTGTTCCATGTTCCAAGACATTAAAACAGGGGTATCAAACTCAAATTCACGGAGGGCCAAAATTAAAAACTTGGACTAAGTCGAGGGCCGAACTAAATATTTATTGAAAATTTTCAACAACATCTGCATGTTTTCTCTTCTTTCAACATATGTAATGTTAAACTTTTTCTTATTAAAATAAATGTTTAATAATAGTTTTGGATAAACTCTTTCCAGAAGCAAATGAGAAATAAAATATTCAATAAATAATATTTCTCTATAGAGGATTTGTCAAATGTTGATAGTGTGCTGTCGAATAGTAAAATCTGAGGGCTATTGAGAATGTGAGAGAATAACATGATTCCTGAAACAATCAAATGGGTGACTGATTGTGGGCATGAACTCTAGCAGGGTTATTTGCCATGCCCTTTTCCCATTGGAACAGATATTCTTTGATTTACACACTTTTCAAGTTTTATGCCTAATGAGCTTGTATCCAGGTGCAGGACCATTTTTAACAAGGAATATATTTATCACTGTGACATGAAACTATTGGAAGATCGTTTTATCCTGAGATTAAAGTTCATAATCCTTACTCAGGCCTGTGTGCGGGAGGACGGGGTTTGCGGGCGATCGGGTTGGACAACGACAGTGCGGGGGCATCGGCTCTCGCTGCAGGGCGGCATCTCGGCGGATCAGCGGCCCCGTCACCGTGAGTCGCAGGTCGGCCTGCGGCAGGGAGGGGGAGTGGGCAACAGTCCTGGCGAGGTCAGGCCCGAGGCCTCCGGTTCCGGGCGCTTGGAAGCGGCCTTGGCTTCCCCAAAACCAGAGTCCACGGTGAGACCTTGCAACGTAAACAGAGGAGGTGGGGGTGATTAGCGGGCTGACGCCAATGCATTCTGGGATTTATAGTATTAGCTGTGCATGCGCTATACTGGTGCAGCGGCCAGCGGGCCACCTCTAATACATTTTTGAAATGATCTTGCGAGCCAAATATAATTATATTTTGGCCCGCGGGCCAGAGTTTTACATGTGTGCATTAAAAACAGTCTATTACACAACAATCTCAAAATTGGTTTCCTTGACACTTAATTTCTACTTCTGAATGTGAAACAAAAATCCAACTTCTCAGAAATGTGGCAGTTTTGACCTTCTCAGGGAAAGTATTTGTTCAAAATGCCTGCAGCTGTTCTTCGCCCAGATGGCACCATAATCTCTTCTGATTTTTATGACTATAAATATTCTGAGTTAAATTTTAAGATTAAGCTCCCAAAGTCAAAAATCACAGCCCAGACAAACAGCTGTAAGCAAGAATTACATCACCTGCTTGAACCATCACCACTCATCGTGCAACAGAACAACGGGTCTGATCATTCGATCAACTTAAAGGAACAGCCAAATGCCTCACAGTAAATACTCACTTGAGGTTACGCACACAAATCTTGCTAAATGTATTGGCCCAAGGATCCTCAGCCTCTTTTTAAGAAACCTACTATCCATAGAAAAAATTATAATGTTCAGTACATTTCCCCAATGGCAAAGACATCCTTTTCAGAGAGGATAATCAAAATGCCATACAATGCTCCAGATTCAATCTTGTAAAGTCTCTATACAAGGACAATAAGACAGTATTTCTCAACCTGTGTTATAGATGATGCACCACGGCAAAGACAAATATTATTGATATAATTAATTGAAGATGTAAAACAAGGCCATAAATTTGATTAAAACTCTCAAGTGTTTCCACCAAAACAAAACTGAGAAGGGGTTTGAGATTGGATGCTGCTCCCTCTTCCCTCACTGGTAGCTAAGGCATTTGTTATAGATGCTTCACAGTATGCTTAAGATGGTCTGTGGGCGAAAAAAGGTTGAAAGCTACTACTCTATATAACCATAACCATATAACCGTTTACAGCACGGAAACAGGCCATGTCGGCCCTTCAAGTCCGTACCGGTTCAAAGGCACATTACTCCTGTATTCAAATTCTCTCATGCAAAAGGCAGTCATACTACGCGCCTTCCTAATCACAGGCAGCGCTAAACCTACTTACTTGTTTTCAATGAACTGTGTACATGGAAAACCACATCCCTTTGAACGCCAACATTATAAAGTACTGATCCACTCAAACCACCCACATTTCTACACATTATTTGGCTCCACCTCCCTCACCCACCCAGAATATTATGTGCCATCTTCCCTGTCTTTCCATATATACTCTCTCTCCCAGACCAATAATTCCTTTTCTGACTCCCACCCACAACTCCTCATCTGGAGATTCTTTTCCCCAATTGAGATCCTCTCCTTCAAAGCTTCTCTGTTTACCCTTCCCTCCCCACATTTCTATAACCTGTACTTTCCCCTGCAATTGCAGAAAATCCAACACTTGCTCTTATAACTCGTCTGTCCACCATCCAGAGATCAAAAAAGCCCTTGCAGGTGAGGAACACATTCACATGCATCGCCTCACACCTCTTCAAATGCATTCAATGATGCTGGATATGGCCTCCTCAAATTGCTGAGACAAGGAACAGATTCAGGGGCCATTTTGCAAACTATCTGCACTCTATCTGCCATGGCCAGCCTGTGTTCCCAATTCCATGCCATTTCAAGTAATGACCTGCCCATCTTTGGCCTTCTCCATTGCCAGAGTGAGGCCCAACATGAACTAGAGGAACACCTCATATTCAATCTTGGATGTCGACAGCCACATGGTATGAACATTGAATTTTCCAAATTCACATGATGAGTCCACACCATCCTGTTCTTCCCCTTCCCCCATTTTCCAGCTTTCCCACACGCCCCACTCATCTTCATCTCCTTACATCTTGGGTTCCATACTCTTCTCCCCACATTTCATTAAAATTATTAATTAAAATATAATTAAAATTAAAAATTAATTAAAATTCAATTTTAAACCTGTCCATTTCTCTTCCCATAATTTCCATCACCAGTCACCTGGATTTGTCAGATTCCATTACTAATAGTCTTTGTTTCCACTTGTCACCCTCCAACTTCACCCTGTAAGATTCCTCTTCCTCCAACTGACCTCTCTTCCCTTCCTCTCTCCTACATTATCTGGCACCTACCCATCACCATCTCCTATCCATCATCTTTCACTCCTCCCTGGTTGAACCCCAGCTAACTTCTCCCACCTGTCCTCATTAATCTGGGCATCTCCACTCTGCGCTCTCAATCTTGACGAAGGCCTCCCAAATGACAATCATTTATGGATTTTACACATAAGTAACGTTAATTAACAAATTAACATACTTATCTCAGGAATGGCCATTCACACAGGCAGGCGCTTGCACTAAATAAGGTGGAGGTGCGAAGATTTCGAAGGCTGACATTTGAGGTGGGGGTTGGGGGGGGGGGGGGAGGTTGAATGAAGTACAACTGAGTTTTAAAAATGTTGTGGAAATTCTCTCTGTTTTCAGAGAACCCTAGTCCCCTTGGGCGCTCTCTCTTACCTTGGATGAAAAGGTGGTTTTCAGCCGCCTGCACCCCGGTGGGAGAGAAGCAGGCAACGGCTGGCTCAATGGCCATCTTCCTTACCCATAATCCCCAATGCTTCTGGAACTGCTCTCCATATTACTGGCTCTGGTAGGGTGGTTCCAGGTGCGTGGGAGAATTATGGGTAACAAAGACAGCCATTACTGTAAGCCAGTGCAGCATTCTAGCGAACTCCGGGCTTGGCAGCACTGCAACCCTACTGCTGCATCAGGAGTTAGATTTGGGGGTGGGTGGGGGTACCGACATACAGCTGGGGCCTATAGATGGCCCGGGGACGATGGACACCGGGGGCTAGGAGCGAGGCGATCGGGTGTATTCATTAGCGTATTGTTGCTTTTATATTCTGTGCTTGCTAATAAAGGCAAGTATCTAATATGCCTTTGCCATTTCATCCATCTTTTCTTCTTTCAGGAATTCTTTGTCCTTCTGTTCCTTTGTAAGTCCTAAGGTCCCAGCTTTTATTGTGTACATCCTCGTGTCAGTCAAAATCAAATTCCATGCCCATTATTATCCCATATCTAAAGCCTATTCCTGTTTATCAACAGCCATGTGCCATATGTACATTTAATGGTCATACCTGCTTATTTTCATTCCAATCATCCTCTGCTTCCTGTCAAGTCAGTCCCTGATCTAATAGGCCAAACTGAACTGGATCCCATTGTCTCTTTACTCAGATCTCTGATTTATTGTCAGAGTGAATACATGACATCACATACAACCTTGAGATTCTTTTTTCCTGTGAGCCAGGCAAAATGACCACTTACTGATAGTACAAAAACATGGAAACAAATAAACAAATGTATACAACTGTGCACATCAGAGAGGAGGAAAAAAAAGTGCAGAAATAAAGAGTCCTTAAACGAGACCCTGATTAAATTTGTTGTTGCAGAGTCTGATGGTTCAGGAACAGCTGCTACCCCTCACTAAGTGTTCCGACAACATCACTGTACCCAAGAGCATCATAACTTGCTCCAATCAGAAGCTGTGGATGACAGCGGAGATGCGCATGCTGCTCAAGAACTGAGACGCTGCCTTCAGAGCGGACGACAAGGTAGCAAGAGCCAAGCTATCTAAGGCCATCAGGGAAGCAAAGTGCATGTATGCCCAGCGCATTCACAGCCACTTCATGGACAGCAAGGATATGTGACACACGTAGAAGGGAATCCAAGACATCACCAGCCCGTGCTGGTAATGCCTCCCTTCCAGACACACTAAACAACTTCTATGCACGCTTTGAGGTGAAAAATGACATGGCAGTGTCCAAATGAGCAGGTGCTATGTATTGCAGTGGCTGACGTGAAGATAGAAGTAAGGTCAACCCGCGGATTGATCAGGGGATGTGCAGCTCAGCCAACAGATGTTGTCACCGACATCTTTACCATCTCCCTGAGAAGTGCTGTGATCCCAATGTGCTTCAAAGCTCAGAATAGAAAACAAAGAGGTTATGGTTCAACTATAGAAAAAAAGAGTCCAGCTGTGGCCTATTTGCAGCTCTGGTTACCACACAAGAGGAAGGATATGATTATACTGGAGAGGGGACAAAGAAGGACATGATCGGAGATGGAGCTTTCCAGCTGAAAAAGTAAACTGAGTACCTTTCCTTTGGAGCACAGAGGGCTGAGGGATGAATTGAGGGGAACAGATAACAGATAGTAAGAAACTGTTCCACAAAGCAACAGCACACTTTCCATCTTTTTTTTCATGCCATGCTGCCCTCATCTAATATCATATCAAACAATCAGCCTTTTATTCAGTCTGACCTCATTATCAGCTGGTAGTGCCAGACACAAAGTTAACTTCTATAATTAACCCTTGCAAGTTCAAAATTCACTATAATGTGCCCACAGAAGTGGGATTATGATCCTTTGTACCCACAAAGATCACATCTCACAACTCTGTACTTCTCCTGACATTAACCCATATCCCTTAATTAATTTAAAGGCTTAACATCGATCATTGTTTGTTTTGGATTTGCTCAGTGACCTAGTTCTCCTCAGAAGACCAGCAGCAGCAGAAATGAATACCACTGCACCATGGTCAACAGTGTCTCATCCTCCTTATCGTCACAATGAACAGAATCCAATTCACTCCAATTAATATCAAGAAATGGCTGAGAGCACTGGATACAACAAAGACTGCAGGGCTAGCCGTTGTAGTGAAGATCTATACTCTTGCCCAGGTGCCTCACAAGTTGATCCAAGCACAATTGGATTCTGGGATCCAAAAAACAAAGTGGAAAATTGCCCAGGTGTCCCCTGCTCAAAAATCAACACCGACTTTTCTCATCAAAAATGGTCTTCAACAGTACTATTAAGCATCACTACCCACCAATGCCCATTTCTCAGAAGGTTTCCTTCACTACAAAAGCCAGAGGCTGGGTATCTAGATGTGATCGGCCCTCCTTTTGATATCCCAAAGCTTTTTCAATGTCCAAAAGGCACAATTCGGTACCTTTATCCACTTGCCCAATATCGTGCCAACACTACAAGCTTGACAGCATCCAGAACAAATCTTGATTGGCAGCCATCCAAGCATTCATTCCCTTCACCACTGGTGTTCAGTGGTTGCGGTGTGTCACATCTCCAGTTACTTGCCCAAATATCCTCACAATATAACCTTAATCCAAAATCTCTAATGTCAACAACAAGGGGATACGTGTCACAGAAGAATAGCACAAATGCAGTCTCTAGTCCTTCATGATGCTGGGCCTAAATAGACCGTAAGACATAGGAACAGAATTAGGCCATTTGCCCATCAAGACTGCCCTGCCATTGTCATGACTGATTAACCAGCCTTCTCAACCCTGAAACTACCTTCTCCTGTAAGCTTTGATTCTCTTCCTAATCAGTAACCTATCTATCTTGGTCTTAAATATATCCAATGACTTGGCCTCCACAGCAACAATTTCCACAGATTCACCACCCTCAGGATAAAGAAATTCCTTCTCATTTCTGTATTCTCTGTGCCCCCTGGTCCCAGCCTCCATTTAACAGAAACATTCTCTCTACATTCATTCCATTCAAGCCTTTCAGTAATTGATAGGTTTCAATAAAAGCCCTTGTTTTCTGAACTCTAGCAAGTAGTCTCAGAGCCATCAAAAGTTCCTCATGTGATAACCTTTCATTTCAGGGATAATTCTCTTGAACTTTCTCTGGTCCCACTCCAACGCCAACATATCCTCCCTTAAATAAGGAGCTTAAAACTACTCACAATATTTCAAGAGCACAATTAGAAGAAAGACTCATGTTGTATGCCCTAGTTATCATTATGGTAAGTCACCAACATTGCTTCTCTCGCCACAGAAGTTGCCTAATCTGCTGAACATCTTGATCGCTTTTAGTTTAAAAAAAAGGTTATACAGAAGTGAATAGGAAAACAAAATCACGTTGATAAATCCCCTTTTCAGGCATTGAAGAAATCTATACCTGCATACAGCAAGTCAGACAAGAATTGGTTTCGGCTGTTAAGTGACAAATGACTTTCAATGTACAAATTTAACCAAGATAATTTAACACTTTGCTCTTCAATTCGTTGTCATTCCTAAATACCCGTCTACCATCTCACATTGCAAAGATCACTTCATCCGGCAACTAGCGAACTTATAAAGTTTAAATTCGAATCCTGGTCACTGGCGCCTCGTTAACCATGCCGCTGTCAAAATTAGTACCCCCAAAAAAGTTTACAGAGAAAGCCTTACTAATATACAATACTAATAAAGACTTTTACTAGGCAAGGACAGGGAGGCACTTCAGTTGAGGCTCTCCAGCAGCAACCTGCATCAGCTGGCTCTTCATCCTGGTCAACACAACTTTATTCAAACAGCTTCTGCAGGCGAGGCACAACCAGGCCGCTCTGTTGTCTGAAAGTTTGCCCCCATCTTCACCAAGGGGTTGAGTTGGGTTCAGAGAACAGTTACTTTTACAATTTTAAGCTTTTATTTAAATTTGTATTTATTCTTATTTTAATTTAGATCCTTAATTTTTTTCTGCCAGTCACTTGGGGTTGCCTGAATTACACTTCCATTTGGAAAAAAAACACTATGGTATACACAAAATTACCCCAATAGACAAAAATATTCAAAGATAAATACCCAGTTACAGATGGCGAAATAAAGAGTTCAGTGAATGAAATAGCACAATAATGCAAACAGGTCTTTCTGTGGTTCCATAGTAGGTTTGGCTAGTATGGGGAGGTTAGTATTTAGAGGTGGTTTGGGGTGATTGTTGGAGCAGGTTGCACACAAACATTTTAAAACAGAGTTTTTGCAGGACTTTTGCAGAGTGCTATTTTGCAAAAGGCAACAAAGTAGCAACATACAGCAGCAGCTTGTCTGGAAGAGCATGTGATTTTTGCAGGCAGAAGCAGAACAGCTTTGCTCTCAGAGAGGGAGGGAGGGAGGGAGTGAGAGAGGAGACAGAAACTTCGGCTCCGGAGGAACAAGCTGGCAAACTTTGGAAGACTGCCTGGTCAAAGGAGAAGAATGGCTGTCTGAAATGAACTCTGTGGTGACCTGAAAGAAAGAGGATCATCTGGAGAACCTGAGGGGGGCAAGTTTCGTCAGCAAGATTGATTAAAAAGGAATTAGGTGCAGATGTCCTGGAACAAAAGGAATCTCTCTCTGAAAACTAACAAGAACTTTCCTGAGTGGTAACCATTTGCCTGTTAAGCACCAAAGCCTGGCAAACTTTATTAATGCTAACTTCTATGCACAGTACAAGAATTGCCTGCAACCAGTGACATTGGACTTTTCTACACCTAGGTACACATTACACACACGTGCGCTTAGAGTTAGAGGCGGGGGGGTTAAGTAAGTTGACAGTAATAAGTTAAAGTTTGATTCTGTTTTCATGTGCAAAGATAATTAAAAGCAACTTTTGTTTAAGTAACCCCTTTGTTGTGGTGTATATCTATTGCTGCTGAGTTTTGGGATCCTCTGGACTCTGTAACAGTAGCAATGAGAAAAGGTTGTGACTATGATGTTGGGGGGTTCCTTTATGATGGTGGCTGCCTTCCTAAGGCAGCAGCTTACATACATCTTCAATGCATGGGAGGTGATGGGCTTGGCAAAGCTTGCTACTTTCTGCAGACTTCTGTGTTCCAGGGGACTTGGATTACCAAACCAAGCCATGATGCAACTAGTCAGCATACTTTCCACAGTTCACCTGCAGAATCAGATGCTGGATCTAATCAGTTAAGGGTTAATATTGAAAGCCAAGAATCTGCAGTTGCTGGAATCTTGAACAGAATTGCTGGTGAGACTTGGTAGGTCAGGAAGTATTTATGGAGAAGATAGTTAATGCTTCAGTTTGGGACTGGTCCAAATGAATTTGAATACAGGGAAGTTGGTAGAGAAATTGGGGAAATTGTCAAGTTTTGCATGGGACAAGAGGAAGCACCAATGCAATGATTGATGAAGTGAATAAAGAATTAAGAGGTGGTACTGGCACGTTTGGAACATGAACAGTTCTTTGTAGTCTTTCTGGACCTAGCTCAGGAGACAAATGATCTACAGATGTAATATTACAAACCTAAGACTCTCAGAGCTACCTGGACTAAACCTCTAAACTCAATCTGCTGAAGGAAATTAGTTGGCAAGAAGAATTTTATTCCAAAATGTTGACCAGATTGTTTAGCTTCAGATTCCAGCATTTGCAGATTCCAGCATTTGCAGACTCCCGCATTCTCCACCTTTACCTACCCTTATTCTAGCAAGGATACTGCCTCCTTCAATTCCTGTCTCTGCCACAACTGTTCCCACATTGAGGCCTTCAACACAAAGACATCTGAAATATCCTCCAAGAAGCATGACATCCCTCCCACCACTGTCACTGCCTTACCCACATATCCACTATTTCACGCACCTCCAGTCTCACCTCCACCTCCCCTCAAACACAACAAAGATCAAGTTCCCTTGAGTCCTCCCTTTTACCCCAATGGTCCATCCGGCACATGTCTTCAATCAATTATGAGGAGATTCAACCGCCCATGTGTGCTGCTTCTTGCAGGGATTACTCTCTTCCCACCCATCCACTCCTTTTGGCACTTCCCACTGCCATCGCAGCATGTGTAAAACGTGTTCCTAATTCTCCTCCCTCACCTTCATTAAGGGCCCTAAGGAGAACTGCCAGGTGAGAAAAAATTTGCATGCATCTCATCCAACATAATCTATTGCATTCGATGCTCTGGACCTGGCCTCCTCTATATCAGCAAGGCCAAGTACAATTGGGCAACCACTTTGACGAGCTCATGCACTGGGTATTCACATGCCAGCTGGATCTTCTAGTTGCCAGCCATTTTTATTCCTTTCACCATTGCCACTCAAACCAGTCTATCCTCTGCCTCAATTGACAGGGTGAGGCCAAACATAAACTTCCAATAACAGCATATAATATTCCATGATAGTAGCTGAAAACCCAATGGCATGAACATCTTCTAATTTCATTGGGGTGGAACAGTTAGCATTGAGATTAGCACAATGCTATTACAGCACCCGCACCCTGAGTTCGAACCCAGCGCTGTAAAGACTTTGTACGTTCTCCCCATTTCTGCGTGGGGTTCCTCCAGGTGCTCTAGTTTCCTCCCTCCCTTCAATATGTACAGGGGTTGTAGGTATTGGAGTATGGATTAATGGTCTGAAAGGGCCCGTTACCCACTATATGTGTATGTCACCCCTATCCAGTTCCATTGCTTCCATCTATTAGCTGCTCCTGTGGTCAGACAACCCTGACCCTCCATGCCCATGGTCTCCTCCCCTCTCTATCCAGAACCCTGTTACCTCTTAGCCCCTCTCTAGTCCTCCCACTCTCCTCAACAACCCCCCCAAAACTCTCCTCTTAAGGCACACTACCTCTTGTGTCTTGAAATAGTCCCATCCAAAATACTGACTGCCCACTTGATGCCTGACTTTGAGTTCCCCCCCAGCTTCTCTTTGATTCCACAAGAGAAAACTAGTGAATGTTTTGAACTAAGACTTTCAGAACCACCACCCCCCCTTGCTAACATTCCACGAGTCAATGTGCCAGATTAACGTTCATGCTCTTTGGGGGGGGGGGGGGTTGTAATGCCCTGGCATTGCTTGGCAGTCAAGTAACAAAGAAGAAATGCATCTCAATCAATGTAGTAGATGGTACTTAGAAGTGTATTTCAAGGCTTAGTGCTTAAGCATCAGCTGTTCATAACAAATTATTTAGATATGGCAATATTTTCAAGTCTGCAGACATCATTGCTGTACTCCTTTTGTAGATGAGATAGGCCATGTACTGTCAGCAGGATGTAAAGCTGCTGAAGATGGAGTGGTGAAGGCTTATGGCAGCAATCATTGACTACTAATTCAAGAGATGGAAGCAATGCTATACACATACAAATTAACACCGTCAATATTTTGGAAGATGGAAAATTTAATTGAAAGTCACAAAATTTTGACAAAGCCAGGAAGACCAAATGTCAGGGGTTGGAGAGTGCAGAATGAGAGCAAAAAATTTTTGGAGTAAGACAAGAAATGTCTTCAATTGGTGTGGTGAACCTAGCGCAAACAATAATGGTGATAGTGGGCATCCCTGCCGCGTTGACCTGCTTAAGTTAAATTGCTTTGATACATGTCCATTTACTGTCACTTTCGCTAACGGTCCCTTATATAATGCTTTAATCCAATTAATATACTTCTCCGGTAAACTGAATTTTTGCAATACTTTGAACAAGTAATTCCATTCTACTCTGTCGAAGGCCTTCTCTGCGTCTAAAGCAACTGCTACTGCCGGTGCTTTATTTCCTTCTACTGCATGAATTAAGTTAATAAATTTACAAATATTGTCTGTTGTGCGTCTTTTTTTGATAAATCCAGTTTGGTCTAAATTTACCATTTTCGGTACCTGTTCTGCTAATCTGTTCGCTAATAGTTTAGCTATTATCTTATAATCTGTGTTTAGCAGAGATATTGGTCTATATGACGCTGGTGAGAGTGGATCTTTCCCTTGTTTTAGTATCACTGTAATTATTGCTGTTTTACATGAATCTGGTAAGTTTTGTGTCTCATCAATCTGGTTGATTACATCCAGGAGGGGCGGTATTATTAGGTCTTTAAATGTTTTGTAGAATTCTATTGGGAGTCCATCCTCTCCTGGTGTCTTATTATTTGGTAAATTTTTTATTATCTCTTGTATTTCTACTGTTCCAAATGGTTCTGTTAATTTATTTTGTTCCTCTATTTGTAGTTTTGGTAGTTCAATTTTAGTCAAAAATTCATCTATTTTCCCTTCTTTCCCTTCGTTTTCGGTTCGGTATAATTGTTCATAGAATTCTCTGAAGTTTTCCTTAATTTCTTTTGGATTATATGTAATTTGTTTGTCTTTTTTCCTTGTTGCCAATACCATTTTCTTAGTTTGCTCTGTCTTAAGCTGCCATGCTAAGATTTTGTGTGTTTTTTCACCTAGTTCATAATATTTCTGTTTTGTCTTCATTATATTCTTCTCCACCTTATATGTTTGTAATGTTTCATATTTTATTTTTTTATCCGCCAATTCTCTTCTTTTGGTTGTATCTTCCTTTATTGCTAATTTTTTTTCTATGTTTATTATTTCCCTTTCCAACTGCTCTGTTTCCTGGTTATAGTCCTTCTTCATCTTGGTTGCATAACTTATTATTTGCCCTCTAATGAATGCTTTCATTGCGTCCCATAGTATAAACTTATCTTCCACTGATTCCGTATTTACTTCAAAGTACATTTTTAATTGTTTTTCAATAAATTCTCTAAAATCCTGTCTTTTAAGTAGCATGGGGTTTAATCTCCATCTATACATTCTTGGAGGGATGTCCTCTAGCTCTATTGCCAATAACAGGGGTGAGTGGTCCGATAATAGTCTAGCTTTATATTCCGTTTTCCTAACTCTCCCTTGAATGTGGGCTGATAACAGGAATAGGTCTATCCTTGAGTATGTTTTATGTCTAGTCGAGTAGTATGAGTATTCCTTTTCTTTTGGGTTTTGTTTCCTCCATATGTCCACAAGTTTCATTTCTTGCATTGATTTAATTATAAATTTGGTTACTTTGTTCTTCCTGTTAATTTTTTTCCCCGTTTTATCCATATTTGGATCCAAATTCAGATTGAAATCCCCTCCTATTAGTATGTTCCCTTGCGTATTAGCTACCTTCAAAAAGATATCTTGCATAAACTTTTGATCTTCTTCGTTAGGTGAATATATATTAAGTAGATTCCAAAGCTCTGAATATATCTGACATTTTATCATAACATATCTCCCTGCTGGATCTATTATTTCCTCTTCTATTTTAAATGGCACATTTTTGCTAATTAATATAGCCACTCCTCTTGCTTTTGAATTATACGATGCTGCTGTTACATGTCCTACCCAATCTCTCTTTAATTTCTTGTGCTCCAATTCAGTTAAGTGTGTTTCTTGGACAAATGCTATATCTATTTTTTCCTTTTTCAGTAAATTTAGTAGTTTCTTCCTTTTAATTTGGTTATGTATTCCATTAATATTTAGAGTCATATAGTTCAGCGTAGCCATTTTATATTTTGTTTATCTTCTCTTTCCGTTTTTCCATCATTACCTTTCCTCCTTTTCCATTTCTGTTTTCTTATTTTCAACTCTTTACCAGACAACATTCCTACAACATCCAACATTTTCCTTATTCTCCTATTTCTATCTTCTTTATCCCCAATCTCCCCTTCCCCTCCTGAGTTGCCCTTTATCCCTTGTCGGACAACCACATCTCCCCTCTCCATTTGGATTTGCGAATCCACTCGCAAGCGTCAACTGATTTTGCAGTGACCGCTCTTTTCCCCCACCCAGCCCCCCCCAGAAAAGATTTCGCTTTTTATATGTCACAAAGGTCACTCTTTTAATTCCCTCCTTATTCTCTCTATTCCATTACCTTCTCTTATTAATTCTTGTCTATACTCTCTATGTTTTCCTCTAATTACAGATACTTTCACATATGCCCATTGTCTCTATTCACTCTTATACCTCTTTACCCGCATACATATCAATCGTGGTCATTTTTACCCTCCTTACCCTTCTTCATCCCTCAGTCTATTTTTGTCTTTACCCACATACATATCAATCGTGATAATTTTTGCTCTCATTACCCGTCTTCATCCCTCAGTCTATTTTTGTAATTGTTCTGCAAATTTTCGTGCTTCTTCTGGATCCGAGAATAAAAGACAGGGAATATAAAATCAGTCTGTTTGCGGATGATGTGATAGTGTACTTAACAGAACCAGAACTATCAATAAAAGAACTATATAAGAAATTGAAGGAATATGGAGAAGTGTCGGGATACAAGATAAACGTAAATAAAAGTGAAGCAATGCCTATGAATAACGCGGATTTCTCAAAATTTAAGGAGGAATCCCCATTCAGATGGCAAACGCAGGCAATAAGATACCTAGGTGTGCAAATAAACAAAAATCTAGGCCAATTATATAAACTCAATTACAATCCACTAATGAAAAAATTACAGGACGATTTAGAGCATTGGAAAGAGCTACCACTAACACTGATAGGAAGGATAAACTGTATTAAAATGAACATTTTTCCAAGGATACTATACTTATTTCAGGCATTGCCAATACAACTGACAGAAAAATTCTTCAAAGAGTTAAAGAAAATAATAAGGAGATTTTTATGGAGAGGGGGGAAACCGAGGATAGCACTAGATAAATTAACAGAATGGTATAAACAAGGAGGCTTACAATTGCCAAACTTCAAAAATTATTATAGAGCCGCACAATTAAGGTACCTATCAGATTTTTATCAAACAAGGGAAAAACCAGACTGGACGAGACTAGAATTAGATAAAATAGGGGAAAAGATACCTGAACACATATTATATAAATGGGACGAAAAATTGGTACAACATAGAACTTCTCCAGTATTACACCATCTCCTCAATATATGGAAGAAGATTCATGTAGAAAGAAATAAAATAAATTACCAAATACCAAAACTAATATTGACGCAAAATAAGCTACTCCCTTTTACAATAGACAACCTTGCCTTTAGAAAATGGGAAAAAAAAGGGATTAAAAGAATAGAAAATTGTTTTTCAGGAAGTAGATTCTTATCCTTTGAACAAATGAGAGATAAGTACAATATAACTGGAGATACAGCGCTGGCATATTACCAACTGAGATCCTACTTGAAAGATAAATTAGGAAGCAACTTGAGTTTACCAGAGGGAAGTAACCTTGAATATGTGATTACAGATACAATGTTAATCAAAAGATTTATAAAAAATATGTATATTAAACTGCAAGAAAAGGAGAATGAGGAAACAAATGGTAAAACTAAACAAAAATGGGAACAAGATTTAAATATAAAGATAAAAAAGGAAACATGGGAGAAGTTATGCTCTGGAACGATGAGAAATACAATAAATACGAGGCTGCGTATGATACAATATAATTGGTTACACAGACTATACATTACACCGCAAACGTTAAATAAATGGGACCCAACAGTATCTGATAGATGTTTTCGATGTAAAAAAGAAAGGGGAACAACAATTCATGCAATCTGGACATGTGAGAGAGTAGAAAAATTTTGGGATGATCTCAATCAGATATTAAATAAAATAACAGAAAACAATATACCAAAGAATCCAGAGATCTTTCTCCTAAGTAACATAAAAAATAAAGAATTTGGAATTGACTTGGAAGATGCACAAAAAAGATTTGTCAAGATAGCCCTAGCCGTAGCAAAAAAATGTATTATGTCAACCTGGAAAATGGAAGATAATTTGAAAATACAACAATGGTATATAGAAATGAATAAATGTATTCCATTAGAAAAAATAACATATAGTTTAAGAAATAATATTGAAATATTCGAACAAGTATGGGAGCCTTACATTAAATACAATAGCGAAAACCTACCGGGAACAAACATTACCTAAGTTGATGGAAGGAGAAGAAAAGAAAAGAATGGACTAAGTAGAATTTCTGGTGTATTTTTGTTGAATGACAACATTGTCTAACTGAATTAATGCAACCTAGATTGTATACCTAAAATGGATGAGAGGGGGGGGGTGGGGGGGTGGCTTGGGAGGAGGGAGGGGGGAGGGAGAAAAAGTCACTGTAAATGTGTGGAAAAGAAAAAGTGTACATCATGGCTATTGTGATTTATGGTGTGAAAAATAAAAAATTTAAAAAAAAAAATAAAAAAATTGGTGTGGTGAACCTGTGGAATTTTCTTCTGGAGTGGTGTATTTTCCGAATTACTTAATATATTTGAATTGATTTTTTTTTAAAAAAAGGAGATAGATTTCTTAGCATAAAAGGCATCGAGGTATGCAAGAGAACCAAACTTCGTTGTTGACAGATGATCAGCCATGTTTACAATAATGGCAAAATCTAACAGAAGCTTTGATTTTAAGTGTGTGACATTCCAAAACATTCAACAAAAAATGGCAAATAAATATTAAAAATTTAGTTATTAAAAATCTTGCAAGTCAAGAGCTTAAATTTAAGAACACTACTGCAAGAATTAAAAAAAATTTAAACAGTTTAAACAAATCTTTGAGAAGATTTACCAGAATGTTACCTGGAGTACAGGGAGAAATTGGGCAGATTAGGTCTTTATTCTTTGGAGCGTAAAGGTTGAGTGGGGATTTGATAGAGGTATTTAAGATTATGAAAGGGATAGACAGAGTGGATATGGATAGAATATTTCCGTTAAGAGTAGGAGAGATTGAAACAAGAGGACATAAGTTAAGAGTTAAGGGGCAGAGGTTTAGAGGTAACATGAGGGGGAACTTCTTTACTCAGAGAGTGGTAGCGGTGAGGAACAAGCTTCTGGGAGAAATAGTGGCGGCAGAGTCAATTTTATTATTTAAGAAAAAGCTGGACAGGTATATGGATGAGAAGAAGGTGGAGGGTTATGGTCATTGTGCAGGTAGGTGGGACTAGAGAGGAGTGTTTGGTTCGGTGCGGACTAGAAGGGCCTAATGGTCTGTTTCCTTGCTGTAATTGTTATGTATATGTTATGTTTAAAAGTGCAAGCTACTTAATGCACACCCTTGTAGCAGTTCATTTCCTTTAAGTCAGGGGTGTCAAACTCAAATTCACGGAGGGCCAAAATTAAAAACTTGGACTAAGTAGAGGGCTGAACTAAATATTTATTGAAAATTTTCAACAACATCTGCATGTTTTCTCTTCTTTCAACATATGTAATGTTAAACTTTTTCTTATTAAAATAAATGTTTAATAATAGTTTTGGATAAACTCTTTCCCGAAGCATTAACAAATGAGAAATAAAATATTCAATAAATAATATTTCTCTATAGAGGATTTGTCAAATGTTGCTAGTGTGCTGTCGAATAGTAAAATCTGAGGGCTATTGAGAATTTGGGAGAATAACATGATCCCTGAAACAATCAAAAGGGTGACTGATTGTGGGCATGAACTCTCGCAGGGTTATTTGCCATGCCCTTTTCCCATTGGTACAGATATTCTTTGATTTACACACTTTTCAAGTTTTATGCCTAATGAGCTTGTATCCAGGTGCAGGACCATTTTTAACCTGGAATATATTTATCACTGTGACGTGAAACTATTGGAAGATCGTTTTATCCTGAGATTAAAGTTCATAATCCTTACTCAGGCCTGTGTGCGGGAGGGCGGGGTTTGCGGGCGATCGGGTTGGACAACGAGTGCGGGGGCATCGGTTCTCGCTGCAGGGCGGCATCTCAGCGGATCAGCGGCCCCGTCACCGTGAGTCGCGGGTCGGCCTGCGGCAGGGAGGGGGAATGGGCAATGGTCCTGGCGAGGTCAGGCCCCCCCTGAGTTTCTGCTGGACCCCTCTTGACCTGCTGAGTTTCTCTCGGATCCCCCTTTGACCTGCTGAGTTTCTCCCGGACCCCCCTTGACCTGCTGAGTTTCTCCCGGACCCCCCTTGACCTGCTGAGTTTCTCCCGGACCTCCCTTGACCTGCTGAGTTTCTCCCGGACCCCCCTTGACCTGCTGAGTTTCTCCCGGACCCCCTTGACCTGCTGAGTTTCTCCCAGACCCCCTCCCCTTGACCTTCTGAGTTTCTCCCGGACCCCTCCCCCTTGACCTGCTGAGTTTCTCCCGGATCCCCCTTTGACCTGCTGAGTTTCTCCCGGACCCCCCTTGACCTGCTGAGTTTCTCCCGGACCCCCCTTGACCTGCTGAGTTTCTCCCGGACCCCCCTTGACCTGCTGAGTTTCTCCCGGACCCCCTTGACCTGCTGAGTTTCTCCCAGACCCCCTCCCCTTGACCTTCTGAGTTTCTCCCGGACCCCTCCCCCTTGACCTGCTGAGTTTCTCTCGTACCCCCCTTTGACCTGCTGTGTTTCTCCCGGATCCCCCTTTTCTTTCCGTGCCGGTGTCCCAGGACCTTTCCAGGGCAGTCTCCGCACTCAGGACTGTGCTGGGATCCCGGTCAGCGGTGGAGGAGCAGGTGAGCGCGGCTAATCCCGATCCAGCCCACGCCACTCCCAAGATTGGCGGGGGGTTCCACCCTACCTGCCCGACCAGCTTCGCTCTCCATGTGTACTCCGGGCACCCGCCGCTGGTCCGGTGGGAAGGCGCAGGGCGGCCGGCACCCCCATCGCCCGGCAGGGAGCCCCAATCTTCCCTCCGGCGTCCCGACTCCATCTGCAGCTCCAAGAAACGCTGTGCCACTGGGGTTCCGGGCGCTTGGAAGCGGCCTTGGCTTCCCCTGACACCGGCCAGGCCGCGCTGCGGTGGGGGTGTGGGCGGGGGGACATGACAGCGTGTTTATAAAACCACCCACCACTACTTTTCAAGGACCAGGATTTTTCTCTCTCTCTCTCACCCTGGGACACAGCGGTCACTGTGCATGCGCTATACTGGCGCGGCGGCCAGCGGGCCACCTCTAATACATTTTTGATATGATCTTGCGAGCCAAATATAATTATATCGTGGGCCAATTTTGGCCCGCGGGCCAGAGTTTGACATGTGTGCTTTAAGTGTTCATGGTCCTGGTCTAATACAGTGGTGATTCACTGAAGTGCTCAACACAAGTGTAAGAATATTGCCACCTGGTCACACGACCAGAATGTAGTTGGGAAATCATCAAAGAACGGGTGGCAAAATCAGAAATTCAATAGTTGCACAGAAGCCCAAATACAGCATTCCCCTGCCAAGACCAGCTTTAGCTTGATAATCTAACAAACACTTTCTTGTCTTCAACATCTCTCAATCATTCCTCTCTCCGTCCCTTTTCTATAAAAAGGAGCCCCACTCTGTTCAGTTATACCTGCAGGTTCTGGTATAGCTTTATAAATCAGTTTTTGCACTTGTGCTCATGTTTCTATATCATTTTTATCAGACAAAGATTAAGGCTTAAACATGATTTTGTTTTTATCTTGCTATAAATAAATCAAAGCGCTTGATTTGCTTAATTCATGTGCTTATTAGGCATTGCCCCTTTAAGGGACCATACTCTATTCTGAAATGGTGCTTTACAAAGACTGTACCAGCAACCTGATTCAGTAAAGGGTTTTTTTTAAATTGTTCATGCACAGTACAACTTCTTGAAGGGGGGAGGGAAGTCAGTGTTATTGGCTTACTTCAAGAAACATTTCAACCACAACCATCTTCATGAAGTCATGAAATAAATATTTCTTGGATAGTCATGTAGGATTACTCTGTATCAATGGCCAAACTGGAATGGAACCAGTATTTCAACATGCTGATAGAGACATGCAATTGGATTTCTCATGAACAGAGAGAGCAAGAGAGCGTGTGCGAGATGTGCATCTACAAACATGCTCCCAATAAAAAAAATGTCATCTTACCACACAGCTCTAGCAGTAATCACAGAGGTTATCCTTGCAGGAAATGCTCCATACAGG
Organism: Narcine bancroftii; assembly: GCF_036971445.1. NCBI lineage: Eukaryota > Metazoa > Chordata > Chondrichthyes > Torpediniformes > Narcinidae > Narcine > Narcine bancroftii. The sequence goes on from NC_091476.1 coordinate 173,791,652, forward strand.
TAATTACACAGTCCTAGAGTCTAAACAGAGAAAAAAAATCAAACATACAATACTGGGAGCAACACACCAACTTAAACATTACTTCAATCATAAAAGGTAGTTTGTGGGTCTCAATGTGATTCTATTTCCTCTGAGTGGATGGAAAGATTCTCCAGATATCATCCGGTCAATCAGCACCTTATGGAGTCAGTTAAGTTTGTCAAGATGATTATGAAGCCTTGTCCCAGCTCTTTGGCACATCAAAAGTATAAATGGAATCACCTTAGATTTGGAATTTAAACAAAAAAAGCATTTTTATCATATGAAATGCATCTGAGCATTGAACAAAATGCTCTTTTGCATTTGAGAATAATAGCTAGAAGATCCAATGCAATTGAAGAATTGTTTTATATATCAGCTCCTAAATAAAAAAAAGCATAAGAACGGACTTCCAATTCCTCAAATTACGCTGGATTAATAATGTAAAAAAGTCACAAGTGAGATACAAGAACTAGAAGTTTGCCTTGAGAAGGAAGTAACAAAATGGGTGAAAGAAACAGCACCGTTGACAATGCATAGGGTGAAGCCACGGAACTTGATGCCCAAGCATTGTAGAGGCAGCAAAGCGATCAGACATACAAAAAGTGGAGCAAACAATAGATGAAGGAAACCAGTGGGTAGAGCAGCATCCATGGGTCGAAATGTGCAACATGAACTTCAATATTATTATTTATCTATGATGATGGAGACGAGTAAAGCAAATCAATCACCAGGGCGTACAAACTCAATGTCTGATTAAATTACGCAACCTGCTCCATTGGAAGTGCAGAATTTTACAAGAAAATTCAGGATACAGTATAAATTTCAGTTTGGATTGCTGCAAAGAAAAAAACGAGAATTGCGAAGCTTTCCATCACCGCAGGTGGGATTGGTTTTCAAGTCACTCCCACCTGTTGCACATTAAATGACAGATTGAACACAATGATATGTCAAGGACCATTTGGCTTTTTCATATGAATTATGAACAAAATGGAACTTGCTTTTTCTTTCAACTACAATTCCTGTATTCTTGTGCTGTATTCATATTTTAGCATGTTAAAACTTCAAGAGGAGTACTATCGTGGAATTACATCGGTCAAAATCCTTACTCATAACACAATCCGTGCACAAAAGATCAGCTTGATGCAGGTAATATCTCCTTTGGGTAACATTGGTAATATCCTCAGGAGTTGGAGGAGGAATCAGTCATACCTTCAGCCCACTTGCCAACCAAAATGTCTGAACCACTCAAAGTTACCCCCTCAGGTTTGTGTTAAATCTCTCACCTTAAACCCACATCTTCCAGTAATCGCTTCCCCTTGTCTGGGTGAAAGACTCTGTGTTCACCTAATCTGTTCATCCTCAAGGGGTCACAGGAATAAAGCCCCAGTCTGCTCAACCTCTCCCTGTAGCTCAGATTTTCTCCACACTTCCCCCCACCCCCCCCCCCCCCAAGTCTTGGCAGCATCCTCTTAAAACTTCTCTGCAGATTGGCATCTTTCCAATAGCTGGTGATCAAAACAGAATACAATCTCAAATTGGGCCTCACCAACATCTTGTACAAATGCAATATGACCTCACAACTTTGATTCTCAATACTCTTAACTGATGAAGGTCAATGTGCTGACTAACCCATCCATGTGTGACACTACTTTCAAGGGACTGTACTAGATCCCTACTATTCACATTAGACCTCCAAAAAAATTGCAACCTCACGTTTCTTGGTATTAAATTCAATCAACTATTCTTTTGGCCACCTTTCCAACCGACCAAGACCCTGCTGCAATTTTTGACCACCGTCTTCACTATCTACAATATCGAGCACTTTAGTGTTCCCTGCAAACTTGGCCATCATTGCCACGTACACTTTCATCCAAGTCAATGATAGAGATAAACAGCAGTGGCCCAGCATCGAATCATGTGAAATAGCACTAGTCACCAGCCTCTATTGGGAAAAACTTTTCACCATCACCTACAATTAAGCCAATTTTCTGCTATCTCACCTTAGATCTCATGTGATCTAACCTTTCAGAGCACAAAGCCTAACCCTAACCCAAACAATGAGATTTTGAAGGAAATTAGTGGGTAAGGCAGCATACTTGGGGAGAAATGGTCAGTCAACATTTCAGGTCAGGACCCTTAATCAAGACAAAAGAGGAAAGAAACTAGGGGAGGGGAAATCGACATTTATTGAAGAAGACATTACAGATGTCCTGGAGCACAAATTAACATTGTGACAAATAACTGGTGAGAAATACAAGTAGAAGAGGAAGTCAGGCAGCATGGTTGACGTAGCAGTTAGCACAACACCTATATAGCACCTGCAATTGGGACTGGAGTTCGAATCCCACACTGTCCATAAGGACTTTGTACGTTCTCCCTGTATCGGAGTGAATTTTTCCCTGGGGGCTCGGGTTTCCTCCCACTGTTCGAAACATACCGGGGTGTAGGTTCATTGGGAGGCATGGACTTGTCGGCTCCAATTTTTAAAATTGAGAATGGTGCTCTGGCCAGTCCGTGGTAGAAAATGAAAACCTCACTCAACAAAACCTAATAAGAATTATTTTTTTCTGGAGCAGCTGAAAGTTTTGTCCCCAAGAATAGTGAGCCACTGTCTGTCACAAATAACTTGTTCTAATCAAGAAATATACAGATGAGAATACATAGTCAATGTTGAATAGAGCATACCAACACATTCCTTTTGAACTTTAGCACAGCAAAAAAAATTTCAATCCTTAAGAAAATTCCCAAATGCTGGAACAAATTATGAAATTACTAAGGAATCAAGTCAGTTCTTTACTCAAGAAGAGTTTTATAAAATCAAAATACCTTAACCACGTAATTTTAATACTTACGTGCTCTGTCTAATTCTGCATAATTTTGTGATCCATGGACGAGGATGAAATAGGTTCAAAGTAATTAACTCACTTTCCCTACCTACCATACCAGTGCCCAGGAGTAAAAAAAAATCACCCAGGCAGCTGCAGCTGTTCGTAATAAATGTTGTCCTCTTCTCCCATCTAAACGAAGCCAGTTTATTTCCAAGACCAATGGATTATTTGCACACTCTTGGTCTGGCAGTAACAGGCAGCGATAACACATCACAGTTTTGTTAATGTCATAGAAACCACATGGACTTAAATATTTGATGCAATGAAGCTTGAAAGAACAGGACCAGCTGTCCCATATTTACATACTCGATGCATCAAGGTCAAATCCCAACAAATTTGTGCAAGGACAGACAGATAGGATAGGCTCAAATGGACACCTCTTTTCCCTCATCTGTGTGTCAATTCAGAATGTTAACTGGAGAAATCATTGATCGTTAACCCTTGTGCACATCACACAATAATTGTTACAGCCATTTCCAAAATTTTACCAACACAAATAAATATATTGCAATATCTTATCCTAATGCAATTTAATGTGCAATATTAAATGCCTAAAGTGCAGTAAAAAAAAATTAAAATCAGACAGAATGCTTCTTGTACCTCCAGGTTCAGGAATAGTTGCTACCCCTCAACTATCAGACTCATGAATAAAGGCTCAGAATCATTCAAAGACTCATACTTTGCTCATTATTTATTACTGTAGATTTATAATTCTGCATTGGCACAGTTCACAGTTCTTAAGAGTTTAGTTACCAGCAATTAGAAATCCTGCCTGGCCAGCAGAAAAAGAATCTCAAGGTTGTAAATGAAGTTTTGCAACTACTCTGACAATAAATTTGAACTTTGACTTCTCACTGAAAGCTTCAATCATGCAGCTTAAATAAAGGGCACCCATCTTGCACAATATGTATGATCCTGTCAATGTTACGTGACAAAATGATGAAGACCAGGAACTGGACTCCCTTTGCAATAAATGACCAATCCACAATAGGTGCAGATTCACAGCAGGTTTACAGGACAAGCTTGCATTTGTAGTCCATGTCTGTATTTATCAAACATCCTGGAGTTCCCCTGGGCATTCTAAAGGTCTGAGATGCTCAGGTATATAGCAATTTATTAAATTAACTCAACAGATAAACTATACTTAAATTTTTTTTTTTTTTTACTTACCCTGACATTTTAATTTGATTCTTTGAATCACATGCAAACAGCAACTCACCAAGGACTGCCTTCTGGACTTCTTTTGTTCACCAATGGTGGTCTCTTGTGTTTCTTTAATACACTGGAGCTGTTTCTTATCCTGATGTAAGGTCACAAGCATCTCATTCTCTTGAATTTCCCAACTATTTTCCATGCTTCTGAACTAAGTTATCTTCTGAACTATATGCATTCATCCCTTCCAGCCACCTCAAGTACCAAACAGTATCCTAGGCAAAAATCATGAAAAGCTTCCTATATACAGCTTAAAATGATGAACATCCCTGGATGGTTCAAAGGGACATAATTAGAAGTAAATTGATGGTGAGACAAAGGATGAGGCATGAGAAGTATTTGATGGCCTACAAGACCCCTCCTCCCCACCCCCCCTTATTTCAGCAGGGAATATTTCAGAATTTTTTTTGTGTATTTATAGGTTAGCATTTCACGTTATCAAAATATGTAGTTTGGAGCTGCACTAGGCACGCAGTGAGTGAAAGAACCACAGAGAGTTGAACCAACTGAATTTAATAGAACTTTTGCACATGTTTAAATCCCTTGGAACCTGATGATGCTTGAGACTCCCGGGACCTTTATGACATCAGCTTTTTGCACTCAGAGCTCTCACAGTCAGATCTGCCACGAACTTGTCCATGACTCCGTGAGCCAGTTCGTCTGTTGTGTGACGAACTGCCACAAGGTACAGAATAGCAAAAAATTATTTGGACAAAACATAACCATCTAACAATTTACAGCTTCACATACAAGACCCAAGGGATATTTTTGAGACTTTTTTTGGGGGGGGGGGGAATACGGTCATTTTAAAGTCGGAATGTCAGAGTTCTAGTGCAAGGCCACAGTGACTACAAGAGCTGGGAATTGTTCAGGGAAATTTGCAGTTAGGGGTAAGGATATAGGTAAGTGAAATTAATTTAAACAGGAGGAGGAGAATTTAAATTGCAGACAGTGGGAGGCTAGCTTTTGTGGACTCAAAAAAATGGATGAAATCTGGTAAAGGACTATACAAATATCAGTTCATTTAATTCAAATTAGTTGCCTTCATGTCGGAAAACTTAGCTTCTTAAATGATCCCGTAAGCAGCTGCAAGGTGGCAACTCCAATACCTCTCCAAGGTAGTGCTCTAAGTGAGTGGTGCCCTCCACCCCATTGCATAAAGGTGCATACACTGCAAGTGGCTGGCTAGGAGCAAGCTGATGACATTGCGATTACACCATCAGCCTTCACTCACCTCTCCCTCCATGACCCTCTCAGGGCAGGGGTGGTCGGGCCGTCGGAAGTGAGCTGTGACAGCCTCGCCGGCCACTCCGGCCCCTCGCCGGGCTTGCTTTGGCCCTTGGGGTTGCTCGTCGGCATCAGGCGGCTCAATGCACAGCAGAGGAATGCCTGTCAACCCTAACCATAATCTCCCAAGCAGCTGGAACCGTTCTGGGAAATGCAGAGTCGGTTTCATCTGCGTTGGGGGATCATGGGTAGGAAAGATGGCCATTGCTCTGCTGTGTTGTTTTTATAGAGATGAATGGAGTTATTATGTCTAGGACTGCTCCATAAAATTAAAATTTTTATCCCTATTTGAAGCCGACCTCAAAACAGAGAGCTGGCATGAAAACACCTATAGACACAGAACATTGACAAATGAGATTATAATTGTTATGTATCCGATACAAGAACAATGCCTAATGAACAATACATTGAACAAGTGATGTATTCCATTTGGGTAGACGGTACATAAAATTAGAGTGATTTTATTTGTATATTTAGTTTTATTTTTTCTTGATTTCCGATTCAGTTTTACGTATTTCTTGTGTATTTATTTATTTTCATAGTTGCATGCATTAATCATGCAAAACTACGGTAAATATAGTTCATTCTCTTTGGAGAATTAAGTGTGAAACCAAGATAAAGGGGTGGGGGAAACACTAATAGCAACCCTGGTCAGATCAGACTGGAATTATCTTGGCAAGTGAAAAATTTTTTATTTGAATTTCAAAAAGTGCAAGGCATCTTATAAACTAGTTATTAAAGACTGAGAACTGTACTGAGAATCTAGATGGCAATGTGCTGAGCATGCCCTTGATGTTTCTTTACTCTTTATTGCTTACCAAGCAGAAAAATATTCTACCTCACTCAGACAAACAATCCTTATCTTCCTAGCTTTTCTTAAATGCAAGCCACTGAAGAGTTCCTGGAAGCGTTCCATGTTCTCAACATTCTAGGAATAAAGTTTCTTTCAATTTCCCTAATTGATTTTTTGCAGACCATTTGTATTTTGGGCCCTTGTTTTTGATTCAATTATTTTCTTTTTTTTATTACTCTCCATTTCTTTATGATACTTTTGTGTTCTATGTATACTTCGTTACTCTTAGATTCAACTCCTCCTTTAACATTCATTCATGATTTCTTTTTAGGTCAGTTTTTATAGAGATGATGAGAGTTATTATGTCTATTATAGAGAAGCTCAATTTCTTAAGTGGCTGAAAGTTTGCAGACGCTGTGATTATTGCAAAATCACAGAAATTCTAGAAGAACTCAACCAGAATCCATAATAGGCAAAATTATTTTCTCAGTCAATCTTGAAGCATGCACAGCTCAATTTCTTAAGACTTTCTGACCATCATCTAATCTAGCTATTCTCAACAGGGGTACCCCTGAGGGCCACAGCACATTTAACTAAAAGCTTTTTTTTGTTCACTTCGCATAATAAATATTTTTTTGTAGTGGAAAGAGACAAGAACAGAAGAAATCAAATGGACTGCTTTACAAGGGGCCCATAAACTTTGAGCAGAGTCCTGGGTGGGGGGGAAAAGAGTCATTAGTCGTGAAAAAAGTTGAGATTGACTGATCTAAAATATAGTCTGCAAATCTAAATACTCCTTCATAAATAGTTTTTATTTCCCATAAATTGACACCCTCATTTAAATGTACAACGAATGAAACATGCACTAGCTTCTCACAGGCAATCTCTCTCCTGTCCAACAATTCCCTTTGGCCTAAACTGTTGCAGCAAGAGGAGGGCTTCAAGGACAATCAGCCTGCAGAGGGAGGTGGACTGACTGATAGGAGGGAAGGGCCATGTGATGCAAAATATTTGTGGTGCTATTCATCTATCCATTATCATCCCATCGTCCTCCCCCTCCCAACCACCACGCTGCTATGCACCATGGAGCTCAGAATTTCGCACCATCATACTGGGAAAAGAGGGGTGCTATTTTGATCATTAAGTGTTGGTTAAGTGCAGGGAATTAAGTCTCCTTTTTTTCTGTTATGTCAGCAATTTGCAGGGGTGATAAATGAGCTAATCACTTAGGATCTCAGTTACATTACCACCTGTCCCAACTAGACTCAGAAGTGATAATACTACTGACAACTGGGACAGAGTATAAACACTCCTCCACAAGTGCTTAGCCCTACAGTGCTGTGGATTCTATTCAACAAGTTCAACCTTTCTGAAAGACTAGAATTGCACTTAAACAGATCAAACCTCAATTTAGAATCTGCTTTATAATATTCCTTTTTGGCATTCAATAGCTTGCCTTGTGCTACAACTAATGGGGTCAAAATAGCTTCACGGATAAGTGTCTACAACAGAGAGAACAAAGAGGGCCAAAGTTCACACTTGTAACTTTCTATATGGCCCATCCATGCCACAACCTAGTGAGGGATACTGGAGTATCTTTTAAGATAATATGGATGGGCTGAGGAAAGTTCTAATATCCCCATCACTCTGAGCCTTGGACAGAGCAAGGGCCAATAAGTACTAAACACTCCTTTGGGTAGAAAGAGTGCAAAACTATTGCTTGTCAAGGGAGGTGAGGGAAGAGGTGGTGCATATAGGTGAAGCGCAAAAAAAAGAACGCAAGACAAAGATAAATTAAAGAGCCAGAAATTACAAGTGAAGGAATAGAAAACCCAAGCTAAGATAGTTTTTTAAAAACTGCACAAGTGGGAAAAGAGAGGTGGGAGAGAAAACCATGGAAGAGAAAGGAGGAAAACCATGCATACTTCTATAAAACATCTCAATGCCCCAAAATGTTTACACCCAAGGTTCTTGGGTGTATGAACTTGAAATGTTGAAAGAGTGGGAGCCAACAAGCATCCATAGCAGAAGAGTCAAAGTGGGCAGATAATGATGACAGGGAAAAGAATATTGGCTAGGATACCAACCCAATATTAAAATACCAGGAGATCTTGTGTACTGCAAAGACTGCAGAAAAGGCCCCAGTTTAATATCAGCCTGAAGATAACACATTGGATTATCAGTTTCATACTTTTCTGCTTTGAACTCTGCAGTGGGACTGGAAACCACATTTTTTCTCCTGACTCGTTTATGCTGTCAGTCAACTCACTGGTAGTTTGATGACTAGGAAAAGACCATCAAAGGAAAAAACTAAAACCGATATTGGAAATCTAAAAAACAAAAATGCTGGAAAAATTCATGCCAGACAGCAAAAAAGACAAATTCGTACATAGAGGTGGGGATGAAGATGTACATCAGAAAGGGGGATTTCTTGGATAGGGAATGAGCGGCATTGTTGACGTAACAGTTAGCGCAACACCTTTACAGGGCCAGCAATCGGGACCAGGGTTGGAATCCCGTGCTGTCTGTGTCGGTGTGGGTTTTCCCCAGAACTCCAGTTCCCTCCCACCATTCAAATATGTACCGGGCGTGTATGTTAATTGGTCGGCATAGACTTGTGGGCCAAAATGTCCTGCTGTATGTCTGAATTTAAATTTTAAAAACAACTGAAAGGGATAGATAAGCTGTTTTGCTAATGTTGCAGTCTGAGTAATGTGCGGTCTATCATATTATTGCTACCTGTGGTAACTTTTCCTCTCAACAGTCTCATATTTCCAGCATTTATGTCTCTGTTTCAAATTTCCACCATTAGCAGGTTGCCTTTCAACCAATGGCTAGATGTGATACAACTCTCCTCACAGATGTTGCCTCCTGCTGGGTAGTTCCAGTATTCTCTTTTAATTCAGGTTTCACATTTCCAGCAACTGTTGCTTTTAATATCTCAAAGATCCAGCATGTGATTATTTTCTAAGAACCAACACTCTGCCTTCCTCTATATTAGAGATTTTTTTTTTTAAAGAGTGCAATGAAATCCTAAAACTACAGCAACACAATTGAAAAGTAAAACGTAAAAACCTGCAGACCACACGATTGAAATAAAAACACAATGTTGGAGAATCTCCGCAAGTCAAATATATAGTGTCTATATAAAGCAGTTTCCCCCAAACTGTTTAGACCATTAACCCCTTCATTGAATATTTGATCCCTCATCAACCCATAAGGGGGGAGGGGGGGGAAAAGAGGGGCTGATGGCACTACCAAAGGTACAAAGAGCGCATCTTTCTTCAACGCTCAGTCTGTCCTCCTGTTCGCTTTCAACTTATTCAAAGTCCAAAGCCAGATACAACATGGCGGCCATCAAGGCTCACCCTTGTGAGAGATTGGCCACCACTGCCATTGGCGCTATTTTCCATTGATTCATCCCTGTTTTCCCAACACAAAAGTTCAATCAAAAACCCTCCCCCCCTCCCTGGCGTTATCAACCCCCTTTCGACTCCCTTGGATAGACCCACTGACCCCCAGGGGTCAACACTGACCATTTTGGAATCCTCTGATATAAAGCAACACAATTGATACAGCTGGACATCTTTTTCTTGCATTCTCGTTATGTTAGTTACCTGGTGAGACTGAAGGACAGCAAAGATTTAATGGTTCCAGCCCGACTGTTTACTCAACAAAAATTGTAAAGATTTAACCATATAACCCATTCCAGCCTTAAAATCTTTGATATCTGCAAGGAGAATAATTTCTTATCCGTAAAATGTATATTTTTCCTATTCATCAAATCTTGACAAACTGCAGGAGTGGGAATTTTGTATAAGCTCAGAAGTTAGAGTAGTTTATGTAATTGTGGAATATTATTAGAGAATACCCATTCCCCAGCAATTAGATACTTTATTTTGAACAGAAAATTGATCCAAAAAATTTTCTCTTCTTTTACGTTGGAGGAGATTGTCCACATGACAATTTTTTTGGGGGGGGGGGGAAAGACTGTTCAACCAGCTCATTTCTCACAAACTTTTCTTCTTCAAGACCTGAAAAAGCACAATATTATTCTAATTAAAACCTGTAATGCATAATTCAAACCAGCTGTTACGATCCAAGCTTCAAGGGAAGGTTTGGACATCTTACAGAAATCCCACATCTCAAACATGCAGCACATCAATTATGGTACACCACAAAAAGGCATACTACCCAGGTGTATTTGAGGCAGCATTCTGACTCATTTCCTTCTCCCCCCCCCCCCCCCCCCCCCCCCCCCAAGAGATTACTTGGGGATAGTTATCTTTTTTAATTTATGGGTACTCCTTAGAGCAAAATTCATTGGCCAATTCACCACGGTCTCATTTAAACTTTTCAATCTTTAACTTCACGGAGAGACTTATGCTAGTTGCCATAACTGCTTGCAATTTCAAACCAATTGACAAGGTCATTCGTAGGCCCCCAACTAGATGGGTGAGAATGCTTATGCAATGTCAGTCCTAGAGTTATACAACATGGAAATGGGGCCTCTGGTCGTCCAAATTTGTGCTGAGCATCAAACAACCCGAGCAGAAGTAGGCCAATCGGCCCATTGGGCCTGCTCTTTCATTTAATCATGAGTTGATCCTCATCACTCAGCCCTACTCCCTTACCTTCACCCCATAACCCTTGATGAGCCATGTAATCCCAATGTCCTTTACCCCAACATGATCAAAACACTCATCGCACTGTATGGGAGCTTGCCATGCCATGCATTTCGAGGGGGTTACAAAAAAGGTTGATGAAGGGAAAGCTGTGGATGTTGTCTATTTAGACTTTAGTAAAGCTTTTGACAAAGTTCCCCACAGGAGGTTAGGAAAAAAGGTGGAGGCATTAGGTATAAATAAGGAGGTAGTGAAATGGATTCAGCAATGGTTGGATGGGAGGTGTCAGAGAGTAGTGGTAGAAAATTGTTTGTCCAATTGGAGGCCGGTGACTAGTGGAGTTCCTCAGGATTGGTCCTCGGTCCACGATTGTTTGTTATATATATTAACGATCTGGAAGTAGGTGTGGAGAATTGGATAAGCAAGTTTGCGGATGATACAAAGATTGGTGGTGTTGTGGACAGTGAGGAAGATTACCGTAGATTAAAATGTGATTTAGGAAGGCTGGAGTTGTGGGCTGAGAAATGGCTGATGGAATTTAATGCAGATAAGTGTGAGGTGTTACATTTTAGAAAGGCAAATCTAAATAGGTCATATATATTGAATGGTAGACAATTGAGGAGTGCAGAGCAACAAAGGGATTTAGGAGTGATGGTAAATAGTACCCTCAAGGCTGATACTCAGGTAGATGGTGTGGTGAAGAAGGCATTTGGAATGTTGGCCTTCATAAATCGGAGTATTGAATTCAAGAGTAGGGAGGTTATGATGAAATTGTACAAGGCATTGGTGAGGCCAAATTTGGAGTACTGTGTACAGTTTTGGTCACCAAATTATAGGAGATATAAACAAAATAGAGAGAGTGCAGAGAAGGTTCACGAGAATGTTGACAGGATTTCAGGGTCTGAGTTACAGGGAAAGGTTGTGCAGACTGGCGCCTTTTTCCCTGGAGCGTAGAAGATTGAGAGGGGACTTGATAGAGGTGTTTAAAATTTTAAAAGGGACAGACAGAGTAAACGTGGATAGGCTTTTTCAATTAAGAGTGGGGGAGATTCAAACTAGAGGGCATGGTTTAAGATTGAAGGGGGAAAATTATAAGGGGATCATGAGGGGAAATTTCTCTACGCAAAGGGTGGGAGGGATGTGGGATGAGCTTCCGACAGATGTGGTCGATGCGGGATCATTGGTTACATTTAAGGAAAGACTGGATAGTTACATGGATAGGAGAGGACTGGAGGGGTATGGACCGGGTGCTGGTCAGTGGGACTAGGAGGGTGGGGATTTGTTACGGCATGGACTAGTAGGGCCGAACTGGCCTGTTCTGTGCTGTAAGTGGTTATATGGTTTAATAGATAGCCAACATTCAAATGTAAACCATCCAGTTTGCAAGAGAAATATAATTTTATGTTCCTATAACCAAAAGTTTCCAGAATTAAAACATTTAGTTTTCTTTTGTTTCAGGCAGTAATTGCTACTTTTATTGTGAACTGCAGGAAGATGAAAGTTGACCATCCTCCATTACACATTAATGGCTTTGTCGCAGAGAGCAAAGTTCCTTGTTGTGCATATAAAGGATGGCTCGCCTGGACCCACAACACTTCATTCATCAGGAAGGTGCAGCACTCCCTTCACTTCCTAAGGAGGGCAAGACTACTAGCCCATCTTGACTTTCATAGGAGCACAGCTGAGTGCTTTTCTAGCTGTATTACATGGCATGGTAGCTGCAAAGATATGGAACAGAAATGCACAGAGGATCATCAAAATTACAAAGAAAAATCAGGGGGATCTGCCAAGAGTGTTGCTTAAATAGGGCTCAAAGAATTATTGAGGACCCTTTCCATGCAACACACAGTATCTCTGACCAACTACCATGAAGTTGGTGGTAAAGGAGCTTTAAAATCAGAACTGACAAACTGGGAAATAGCTTCTTCTGCAAAATTAATGAACAGTATCCTGTAACTGAGTATATATTTTAAATTGCATTTTTATGTACAGGTACATATGTGATTGCTACGTACTGTGTATTGCATTGTGGTCAGATGATAAACCTGATCTTGAGTATTTCTCATGTTGGTACCAAGCCCTGAGAGAGATAACATGGTCACACAACTTGAAACGATCTACTCTTGAATTCAATGCCATTAAGGTTGACAGAGGTGTGGACCCTGCCCCCTGCCCCCTCTCCTGAAGTGAATGATCATCTCCTTTGTCTTGAAGTTGAGAAAGATTGTTACCTTAGCACCATGCCACTAGATTTTCAATCTTTCCTGTATTTTATCTTATTTTCTGATACCCATTAGAATCCTGAATGAACCCCATAACAATTCTTTCTGTTGCCCTTGTTTGGTGCTAATTGACTCTCCTTTTCATTGAAATATCCTATAAAGTGTCCTCTTTACGCTGTTTTTAGCTGAACCTTTCTCACTGTACTCAGTATTTTGTGACAAATACATAAAATTAATCAGAGCCAAGGTCTTAGGAGAAGGGAGATGTCACATTTTTCTGACCATTATCAAGCATTTCAACAACAATGTAGAATGGAATTCAATTCAACTGTAGACAATGGCCAACATATTTAGAACAGGGTTGGAGCTCTGCTGATACAAACAGCATCTTTTTGAAGCATAACTTCAACTCCAATCATCGTTGCTGGGTTTCATTCAACATACAAAAGGTAAATCCTTAGATTATTTGAGACCTCCTTTTCATCAGTGTGCGTATCCTGGATCCTGTGGATTCGCAGGCTGAAAAAAAAATGCCGGCATAATGCCATATTCCCAATTTATTCTCTGCTCCATCAGAAAAACTCCCAATGAACTGGACTTATTGTATAGACAAAAGCAACAAACACAAAATACTTTATTTAAATAGAGATCCTGAAATCTGGAGCAATAGCAGGGTGAAAGCAGATTTAGCAGTACATTTGGAGAGATGGACCCAAATTTTTAGATTATTGGGTTCTCTTCTAGGGAATGTGACACCTGTATCGGCATCTAACCTGGAGGGGGACTAATATCCTTGCAAGATGATGTGCAAGTGTTGTTCCCACTGTGACCATCTTGAATGATAACTGTAAATGGCAACAATGAGCTCAAAATGTTCTTTTGAGTTCCCTAGTTCTAAAGGACAGAACCTTCAATTGCAGTGATGGAGTGCTTCCAATTTGCTTCCAACATGAACAGGTAAAATAGAATTTTTTTTTCACTTTTTCCTCAGATAGAGCTATTTCCAGCATTCCGCCCCCCCCACTATAGATCATATGTTGGGACTTTTCATCATTTAAACCAATACAGGGACACAATCCTTTTCCCAGAACCCTTGGGGGATAGTGTGTTCCGAAATTTGTATTTTTCCAGATTTCAGAAAGCCCACACAAATTGTGCTGGCGTATCCACCCCGACCCCCTTCCAGCCCCCGGTCCCTCGGCCGCCCCCCCACCCCCGGCCACCGATCCCTCAGCCACTTCCCCCGACCGCCGATCCCTCAGCCGCCTCTCCCGACCATCTCCCCCGGCCGCCAGACTCACGCTGACGCCTCTCTCCCCACTTGCTGGATTTTGGAGCTTTCCGGATTTTAGATGTCCGGATAAAGGATCGTGTACCTGTACAAATTATTTGAAATTTGAGGCACCTCTAATTTTTCATATTTACCACACACATCTTCTGGTAGCGCAGGACAAAATCCTATCACACTTAGCTAAAACATTACATCCAGATTGTGTAACACATCAATTTGTTTCATTGGGGGAGCCCTGTAAGTTGGCATGGCTTCATTCAGACCACATCAATCTAAATTACTTAGAAAGTAGGACTAGGAAGAATAAAATACAATTCAGTTGGTTTATTCCTGAGCAGGGAGATGCAAGTGTTGGTTTATAGGACAAATCATTTTTCTTGTAAACTCAAAATGGTACAAAAAAATTTAAAAAATTAGAATGGAAGCAAGATCAGTAACATGAATCAACTCTTCAAAAGTTACCACTAATTTCCAAGTAACAAAGAGAGGTAGGATAAAAAGACATTCATCTAATCATTTTCCCTGCATATCAAACTGTCAATATCCATAACAATTAGAAAACACCAAAAGCAATAAACTCAATCAATAAGAGAGTGGCGGCTCACCACTAGGCAGGTGAACCAGCCCCACTTGTAAGCAGCTGGCCAAAATGGCGCCGTCGGGGGGGTTTTCCCTTCCTCCCACCACGGGGCTCATAAGGCCACACTGGGGGACCACGTGATGCCCAGGTGACGTCAGCCCCCTCCAGCGCGGTTCTCAGCCAGGTCTGGGCTGGGAGTATAAGTGCAGCCCAGCAGCCTGCAATAAACTAGTCTGCTCACTGAGCTCAACCCGTCTGGTTGTGTGTGTGTTATTGCAGGAGCAGGGTGGCTCCCGCTACAATTGGTGACCCCGACTGGTTCAAATATCTTAGAACCCATCATGAGCGAGCCTGGGATCAGCGCTATAGCCGTGAAACTGCCTGAATTCTGGGTTCAGGAGCCAGAGACTTGGTTTGGCCACACGGAGGCCCAGTTTCACCTCCGCCAGATTTCGTCCGACACGATCAAATTCTACCATCTGGTCGCTGCCCAGGACAAGGCCACTGCCAGACGCGTGCTGCACCTCGTTCAGCACCCACCCACTGAAGACAAATACGAGACCATCAAGCGAGTGCTTACCAGATCCCTCAGACTATCCAGGCGCCAGCGTGTCGCTTGGATGCTGCACCTCGACACCCTGGGGGACAGGTCCCCGATGGAGCTGATGGACGAGATGCTCGCGCTCATGGGTGATCACACCAACTGCCCACTCTTTGAGTGCATTTTCCTCAATCATATGCCCAGGGACATCCGGCTGCTGCTGGTCCAAGAGAGCTTCACTGACCTGAGGAAGGTCACCCAGAAGGCCCAAGAGCTATGGCTCGCACGATTCTCGGAAGGCTCAGTGGTCCAGCAGGTCACAAGGCACGGGCACAACCACACCAAGCCCGCCCCTCTTCTTTGGCTTGGCTTCACGGACGAAGATTTATGGAGGGGGTAAATGTCCACGTCAGCTGTAGGCTCGTTTGTGGCTGACAAGTCCGATGCGGGACAGGCAGACACGGTTGCAGCGGAAAATTGGTTGGTTGGGGTTGGGTGTTGGGTTTTTCCTCCTTTGCCTTTTGTCAGTGAGGTGGGCTCTGCAGTCTTCTTCAAAGGAGGTTGCTGCCCGCCGAACTGTGAGGCACCAAGAGATTTCTTTAGGCAGTCCTTGTACCTTTTCTTTGGTGCACCTCTGTCACGGTGGCCAGTGGAGAGCTCGCCATATAACACGATCTTGGGAAGGCGATGGTCCTCCATTCTGGAGACGTGACCCACCCAGCGCAGCTGGATCTTCAGCAGCGTGGACTCAGTGAGCATATTCTGTTTATTGCAGGCTGCTGGGCTGCACTTATACTCCCAGCCCGGACCTGGCTGAGAACTGTGCTGGAGGGCGCTGACGTCACCTGGGCGTCACGTGGTTCCCCCAGCGGGGGCTTCTGAGCCCTGTGGTGGAAGGGAAATCCCCCCCGACGGCGCAATTTTGGGGCTGGTTCGCCTGCATACAGCCGCCACACAGCCTACCCCCCCCCCCCCCCCCCCCCAGAACCGATGCCAAAGTCCTTTTTCACCTGGCGGCACCCACATGCGAATGAACTGGTCGAACGTCTGCACTGCCACCTTAAGTCACTCATGCCCCGCCTCACTGGTCCTGACTGGGCGGACGAGCTGCCTTCGGTGCTTGTGGGGATCCACTCCACTCCCAAGGAAGATCTACAGGCGTCATCAGTTGAGCTGGTCTATGATGCGCCGCTGGCACTACCTGGTGAGTTTGTCAACACACCACACAATCCCCAGCGGTTGCCGCACGAACTACTTCCTCACCTCAGGGCACGCTTGGACTCGTTCGAACCCCCACCGCCGCCCAGGCATGGCACCCGCCCATCTCACGTTCCCGGCAAACTGCTTTCTGTAAAGTTTGGTTTTGTGCGGTGGGGCCCGACTGCGCCACCTCTGCAGCGACCGTACAAGGGGCCGTACAGCGCTCCGGCTCTACTTTCACGCTGGACATTGGTGGCAGGCGGGAGCTGTTTACCGTGGACAGGCTGAAGCCAGCGCACCTCGATCACACCAAGCCCGTGGCTGTAGCGCAGCCCAAGAAGCAATGCTGCCAGGCGAAAAAGGACATTGGCGTCGGTTCTGGGGGGTGGAGGGGGGTTGTGGGGCGGGGGGGTTGTGGGGCGGCTCACCACTAGGCAGGCGAACTGGCCCCGCTTGTAAGCCACGCGGCGGGGCAGCCGGCCAAAATAGCGTCATCGGGGGGGGTTTTCCCTTCCTCCCACCACAGGGCTCAGAAGCCCGTGCTGGGGGACCACATGACGCCCAGGTGACGTCAGCGCCCTCCAGCACAGTTCTTAGCCAGGTCCGGGCTGGGAGTGTAAGTGCAGCCCAGCAGCCTGCAATAAACAGAATCTGCTGACTGAGCTCAACCCGTCTGGTTGTGAGTGTTCTTTCAGGAGCCGTGTCGCTGCCGCTACAAGAGTTTATTTTATGCCCATCTTCTACAATTGGTTCTAGGGGATTCTTATGACACTGAGGTCTAAGACTTGATGTGCGAAATCTTTGCTGCTTTAGGGTAATATAAAGAAGGCAATCTATCTTTTGACTCATAGGTTACCATAGATTTCAGCAATTGGAAGAAATTTCCTTCAAATGAAGCTCCAACATTCCTTGCTGAAATCCTAAAATGAGGTTTAAATAAGAGTTATGAGTATCATCTCTTTCAGGACAGATGAAGTAAAATTTCCTCCCCAATGCCTCATCACATCCTACAAGGGCCAGCATTGAATAAAGATTTTTTAAATAGTTCCAACTCATTAACAATGGGCCACATCAGCATTTTGCATTAAAGCCAAGTCGATTACAGCAAAAGATTAACCTGTAACTGGGTCCCTTTAAAGTATGGATTCACTGCTATTTGAGATGGGTGCTATGACCTAGTTGACACAACTACTGCAAGAACAGGAAATAGAAGAGTAACCCTTCGTGAAAAAAGGTAGATGGATAAGAGGTATTAAACAGGTACAGAATGAGAAGGAAAGGAGGAATCTGAACTTGGCTGCCAGCTTCAACTCCAACCTTAAATTTACTTTTTGACAACTCTCTCCCCTTCTACTTCTGCTGCTTGAATTACACCTCTGCTGTATTTGTTTCTGGGATGAGACGTGTGATGTCTCCTAATTCTTCCAGAAATGTAGCTTCCCCTTTGCGGTCAGTAGCCCTTTTCACACTGGCAAAACGCTAAATTGCCATTTACAGTGGACCAAGGAAATCAAGTTCTGTGAGCCTTTTCACATTACCTATCCAGTAGCTCAGAACAAAGGGCGCCTATCCTCCAGCAGTGACATCCTGAGTAATGCATCAAGTGATGGCAGGCCTGGCTCCCAGAATTACATGCGGTGCTCTGTGCAGACAGCCCTTTCATTATGCCAAGGCACACTGGGACACGGCAGCTTTAAAGGAAAAGGCAGCTAGCCACCCTCCGCCCCTCCCCGCCACATCCTAATATACGTTAAATTCACATTCCTTGTGGCAGTTCAACATTCTACAGAAATCAAGAAATTGGGTTCTTGAATATTTAGGTTCCCAAATATCTGTGGCATTTATCTTGATAAGATTTAGTTATGCAGTCTACAAGATGAACAAAGGAATTGCAGCATTGAATACAAAGTGTAACACTTGTGACCCGCTCCTTTTTAGCTACAATGTTATTATACCCCATTATAGATTCAGAATTCCAACTCAGATTCTCCAAAATCCCCCCAAAAAAATTTTGGATAAATGAGGATATCTGAAACAAATCACAAATCCTCATTTATCCAAAGTTTTTTCGGAGCCAAACTGACTGGTGGCCGTCGGGCTCCTGGGGAGGAGCGGGACCCTCGGTGGGGAAATGTCAGTGATCAGCATGGCCAGCAATTTTTTTTTAAGTGAGAATTGAACATTATTTTAAAGCCTTCCCTTGTTGCTTAAATATAAGTGATTTGCTGTTGCTACTGGGCAATTTTTTTTTTTAAAAAAAGACCAATTCTCCGAAAAAAACGTTTATCTAAAATAAGCCCAGTTCTGACCATTTTGGATAATTGGAGTAGTACTGTTAAATAAAATGCTTTCAAAGAACTATCGCAGCCTGCTACACTCTGACCTGCTATGGCAGAGTTACGAGAGTGCAAGAAGAAGTACAAATACGATGACAGCCCCCAATGAACCTACTCCACCATCCATGAATTGTTCCTTCTCCATCTGTTTTGCATCTGATTCCCATATTAAAAACATACTGATGTCAATTACTGCATATCCACAGCCTTCTTTCCATGTTAGTGAACTTGAAAGATTCCTTCAGTAGTTGAACTATTATATTTTTTAAAAAGCTAACCCCAAAGATGGCTAAATAACACACACAGGTGATGAGCTGTTGGCAACTGGAGGTCAAAGGGCTCACGTCTGGCTGTGGGTTGCTGGAGACAGCTCAGAACCAGGATTTAGAGAGGATGCGGAGGGCAAGGAGGGCTCCCAAAGGGCCCTGAGCCCTGAAGGTTTGAAGGCCAGGATGCCGATGGTTTGAACTGAAGTCTATGTGGCTGCAGAGGCTGTGAGAGTGCTGGAGGTGAATCTACAAACACCTGGGGGGGGTTGTGCCAGACCTCTTTTTTCTTCTCTTTCTCTGAATATAAGGGGCACCCGGCAATACTCATGGTGAATCTTTGAATGTCTTATGGCAGACTAAAGGCTATTTCCTGTTTTATTGCATGACAGCTGCGCTGGATGGGTCACGTCTCCAGAATGGAGGACCATTGCCTTCCCAAGATCGTGTTATATGGCGAGCTCTCCACTGGCCACCGTGACAGAGGTGCACCAAAGAAAAGGTACAAGGACTGCCTAAAGAAATCTCTTGGTGCCTGCCACATTGACCACCGCCAGTGGGCTGATATCGCCTCCAACCGTGCATCTTGGCGCCTCACAGTTTGGCGGGCAGCAACCTCCTTTGAAGAAGACCGCAGAGCCCACCTCACTGACAAAAGGCAAAGGAGGAAAAACCCAACACCCAACCCCAACCAACCAATTTTCCCTTGCAACCGCTGCAATCGTGTCTGCCTGTCCCGCATCGGACTTGTCAGCCACAAACGAGCCTGCAGCTGACGTGGACTTTTTACCCCCTCCATAAATCTTCGTCCGCGAAGCCAAGCCAAAGAAGAGCATGACAATAAATAGTACCTGATCTTATTTTACCAGAACAAAGTCTGCATCGGACCTGCTAGTTTACACCAAAAGTGCTTCAGGGCATGATTGTTTCAGACAAAATAATTGTTTCAGACGAACAAAACACCCTGTAAGCAAAGCACACAGCAAATGTAGACATCAGGTTAGGCACTGGATACCCAGTTTGGCAAGAGGGAGGCACAGAAGTCAGTTGGTAAAGGTGGAGACCTCAACCACGTGGAATAAAAACACCAGATAATAGCTTCAGCATCCCACAATTATTCTTCAAAGCAGAAAATGGCTTGGCTGTAACCTGAATGACAATTACAAAACCTGTTAATTAACACTCATCATCAAGGCTCACATATCAAAATTGAAAGATGGATGCCAGAGCAAGTGCACTCCAGAAAAGATCAGCTTTAGAAGAAAATAGAAAGTAGACTAAAGAAATTCTGAACTAAAAAATGTTAAGGATCTATTTTACTCAAGTCGGGTTGATTAAAATTTATTTGGAGGTGCAAGTTATCTAGATCTACAGGCCTAACTGCTCAAAATATACTATTTCAAGGTGGGGTTTATTTTGCATTCATTGTTAGAAAGTTGCTAGAAACCAGCCAATTTTTTTCAAAACATGACAACAGTATGCAAATGTGCAGCATGGAGACTGGAACTTAAGTCTCTCACAAAATTCATTTGCTTCATTTCCTCATCACAAACGAAACAAACAGGTATTTAAATAGGCAACATTAAATTAAATGACTTTTTTTTTGTTTTCTTATTTGGAAACAACCAAACTTCAAAATAGCAATCAACCCCAAAACTATAACCAGGAAATGATTTTATGCTGATCAGGAAACATAACGAAGCTTAATCCAATCTTTTCAGTATCCTCCCTGAAGCCAATCAGTAAAAATGAGCAACATTTGAAAGACCCAAAGCATTGACTGTTTCATATGGCCATGGATGATCCCCCTGGTTTTATTTCATGTTTGTCTCACCTTTTCATTTTAATATTATGTTTGACAGCCACATACCTGCTAGCATGCAGTAACCACAGAAAGGGCTTCAATCTCAAAACGCCACAGCAACCTGTTGAAAATACACAAGTACAATCAGTGTGTAACATGAACACAAAAAAGAGACATTGTAGAACAGAAAGTTACTCTGCTGGTTACATTCAATTCACTCACATCTAGAAATGAGGATTTCTACAATGCCAGAAGTACTGCCATTAGATCCCAACATAAATCCTCACCTTCTTGTTCTATTGTTTTTCTTTCTTTGGCTTGGCTTCGCGGACTAAGATTTATGGAGGGGGTAAATGTCCACGTCAGCTGCAGGCTCGTTTGTGGCTGACAAGTCCGATGCGGGACAGGCAGACACGGTGGCAGCGGTTGCAGGGGAAAATGGGTGGGTTGGGGTTGGGTGTTGGGCTTTTCCTCCTTTGTCTTTTGTCAGTGAGGTTATAAAGGAGGAAAAACCCAACCCCGACCCACCAATTTTCCCCTGCAACCGCTGCCACCGTGCCTGCCTGTCCCGCATCGGACTTGTCAGCCACCAACGAGCCTGCAGCTGACGTGGACATTACCCCTCCATAAATCTTCGTCCACGAAGCCAAGCCAAAGAATGAATATTCATCCCTGAAACAATATCCAAATAGATTCTGACCAATATTATCACAACCATTTTGTCTATAACAGGATCTCAAAAACAGCATTCAATACTTTATAACAATGCTATAATTTCAAAAATACTTGTATTAATCAAAACACTTTGGGATGTTCTATGGTCTTGAAAGGGTTTACATGCAAGCTTATAGTATATTGTACTTGGTTCAATACTTGTATTTGAAAGGTAAAGGGCAATCAGGAAGATACTCTTTATCTAGGCTGTACAGACTATTTTCCTAGGTAGTCTATTTCTGTAATTGATCTGGTTATAATGTAATGGCAATATATCTACAGATCGCTTTTTCTGTTGCTGGTTGGCTACTCAAGAACAATGCCTACTTCAAAAATTAAAGTTTTACAAGGACTCACTTTAAGATTCAGGGAGTGAAAAGGTTCTAAAA
Source organism: Narcine bancroftii (assembly GCF_036971445.1). Taxonomy (NCBI): domain Eukaryota; kingdom Metazoa; phylum Chordata; class Chondrichthyes; order Torpediniformes; family Narcinidae; genus Narcine; species Narcine bancroftii. The sequence continues at coordinate 173,813,821 of NC_091476.1, forward strand.
TATTACAGTAATGGATACCTACAATAGATCAAGAGAGTACTATTCTCTAATTTAATTGGGTTGAGTATACATCCAAAACTTCAAATGCATTTCACATTTTGCCTAATTGGACCCAGATGAAATTCTCTGGAAGGCAGGACTTCACACCACTTCCCAAATTTCTTCTAATTTGCCCTCCCTAGCAATTTTTTTTGCGGGGGGGGGGGGTTCCTGCCCCCAGCGATTATGTGTTACACACTCACAGGAGTAAGAGGAAGGTCACCCCACCCCCGGCAATCCATGGACCCCCCACCCCATCACAATGGCAGCCCAATGCGGGATCAATGGCTGACTTTGTTACCCCCATGGGAAATGCAGAGTGCTTCCAGCTACATGGGGGTTGATGTGTAATGAGGACGGCCATTGATCCCGCATTGAGCCACTGTAGTGACGTCCCGAAGCAGCACCGAAACGGACTGCTGTTGTCAGGATTTCTGTGGGATGATTCTTTAATCACCTATGTGGCACTGCTAGGATGTCATGACTCTTCCCCTGCTTGTCTATTTGCCTTTTCAAACTGCAGGGTGGTCTGCGAAAATTACAGGGCCGCGGCACCCAGGTAATATTCTGGCGCTGACATTTTCACATTGCCTGTTTTGGGGAAGATTTCCCGGGAATCCCCATTTTACACGGAGCTGTGTAAAGGCCTAGTATCTGTAATACTCAATTCATCATGTTTTCAGCTTGCTGTCAGCACTTGAGCAACATTCCAGTTCCACAAGTTCTTCAGCCACATGTTAAAGCTATTAAAGCTCACTCCAGACACAGACTATGTTTAGAAGTATATAATCTAAAATTGCCATGCTAGGTGTTTCACATTTCAAATGAGAACATTGAAATTTCACACCTACTAAATTTCACTAAAACCCTAGCCACATTGGAAGAAGCACAAGAGTTAGGCACAGGGTGAAAAGCTGTTGCCCAATCCTCTCATCCTGTTCCTTGCAATGAAAATCTATTAATCTCACTTCCATAAAGCACCAAGATTTCTATCCAGATTGGTTTCAAGATGCAACAGAAGTTTAACAGGTCCATCAATAAAAATGCAAAACTATTCTCTACATTTTACTCAGCCCCAATATCTCCCTCTCCTCAAATATTTTGCTCCAACTTTCACAATGGCTGACTGCAGATTTGAGTATTAGTTTTATAGATGTTATCAGCATGAGGTCACAGGGAAATGTTCATGGCATCAGACAAAAGTTTTTGAATCCATTCTGAGGTGGGAATAAGACAGGAAAGTTAGATCCGCAGACCTTCCAACCCACAACCACAGCTCATTAGCACAAAGGGCAACTAACTCCAGCAGTTGAATTCTCTATCTGCCACAACCATCTCCAATGAAGAGAGGGAAGGGAAAACTTTAGTCATGAGATGTGTATTGAGTTATTTAGGCTATGTATAAATGAAAAGGTTACAGTAAAAACTACATACAAAGGGTGTGCAAATTTGGGGAACCCCTGGTCAAAATTTCTGTAACTGTGAATAATTAAGTGAGTAGAAGATGAACTGATCTCCAAAAGTCAAAGTTAAAGATGAAACATTCTTTTCAACATTTTAAGCAAGATTAGTTTACTGTATTATTTTGTTTTGTACAATTTTATAGTGGGGGAACAGCATGCAAAAGTTTGGGTACCCCAAGAGATTTGAGCTCTCATAACTTTTACCAAGTTTTCAGAACTTAATTAGCTTGTTTGGGCTAGAGCTTGTTCACAAATCATCTTGAGGAAAGGCTTGGTGATGCAAATTTAAAAGCTTTATAATTACCCTGACCCCTCGAACCTTGTCCCAACAATCAGCTCCCTGACACTCTGAAAACTAAAATAAATGACGCCCACAAAGCAGGAGAAGACTACAAGAAGTAGCAAAGTGTTTTCAGGTGCCCGATCCCTAAGTTCGTAATGTAATTAAGAAATAGTAGTTAACAGAAACAGTGGAGGTCAAGTTGAGGTCTGGAAGACCGAGAGAACTGCTCATAGGATTGCTATAAAGTCTTATCAAAAGACCTTCAGGAAGATTTAGCAGACTCTGGAGAGGTGGTGCACTGTTTTACTGTGCAGCAATACCCACACCCTCAGGGAACACCTTCTCTATGTTCTCACCACAAAATTGGACAGGATAATGATCCTAAATACACCTCAAAAGAGCAGTATATGCAAGACGGCCCAAGAATCTCACACAACTAGAACCCTTTTGCCAGGAAGGATGGGTGAAAATCCTCCAAACAAGAATTGAAAGACTTTTCACTGGCTGCAAAAAGCATTTACAAGCTGTGATACTTGCCAAAAGGAGTGTTACCAAGTACTGACCACGCAGGGTGCCCAAACTTTTGCTTCGGACCCTGTTCCTTCTTTGTAATGGTAAAATGATGGAAATAAAAAGTTATCTTGCTTAAAATATTAAAGAAATGTCATCTTTACCTTTATGTCTTTTGGAAATCAGGTCATCTTTTACTTGTTTAGCTATTCACAGTGATAGAAATTTTGACCAAGGTGCCCAAACTTTTGCATGCAACTGTACATCCATCAGTATCAACAAAACATCAGGACCAGTATGTCTGGACTGCATAACTATGTCATAAAAAGAGAAACTAGACTGGGCTCAAACGCAGTATCATGCTTGATTGACCAAAAAAATTTGAAACAACTAGAATACGAGCTTTGGTGACATTTTTCTGAGATCTCAGCTTGGAATCAGCCACTGAATGGCTATTTAACATTGGCCTCAGATCACAACACTGTACAGTGTCCTTCAGTGGAAAGCAGGAACTGCCACAATACAGGTCGGTCAAAATTAAGTCTTCGGTCAAAGAGGTAATGGACCTAGTTCTTGGAATGAGCTGGTCCAACTAAAACAATAAAAACTCAAAGGAAATACCAACAGAGATGGAAATGAATAATGGAGAGGGCCAAAGAGCAATTTGATGCAGTTGCTTGGTCAGAGAAAAGATAAATTCAATGAGTTGAAAAAGAATCTTGTGAACATAAAATCTGTAGTACAGTGAGAAGCAAAGCCAGAGCTTGCTGGAAGATTAATAATAGGGAATGGAAACAAAAGCAGATAAGCAAAAAGGCTGATGCATATCATGAGACATTCAAAGGAGAACCTGGCTAAATACAACCTGAGAGAGAGCAAAAAGGAAACAATACATCAAAAGATAAGGATAATAACGGGCAAAAATAGGAATAAGGAAAGACAACAGATTTGTCTATTTGGATCATCAAGGCTTTGACAATCATTTACGTGAAAGGCAGGTAAGCAAAAGTGAAGCCTATGAAATAAGTGGTATTGATAAGAGCTTTGTTTAATCAGAGAACACATACCCTTTTTTTAAACACAGCAGTTAAAAGAAAGGAATTATCCATCTTTTAACCGCTTCACTTACCTATGTAAAAGTAACAAAGGCAGGATGGGGGTTCACTTTCATCTCGAGTATTACCCGTTAAGGTAGGTGGCATCAGAGACCATGTGTTTCACATCGGCTCCTGACTGGCTTTTCTTGGTTCAGTGTGACTACCTGAGCTGGCTTTAAAGATGGGTCGTTCACATGCCAATTAAATGAGATCACAGTGTAAAAGGGGTAAATGATAAACTACCTGTAGTTTCTTTCATACTGGGGAGATAGTGCAGTTCTTCCAGGATCAATATAAAAAATTAAGTTTTGGCACAATGAACTAGTTATAAATGCACAAGACAAAATTTGAAATATTTGCAAGTCTCCAAAATGTACGCAATATGATAAACAAGTGGGGGACAGTAGTGGAATGCAAGAGTAAATTGATAATCTGACAAAACAAGCAGACCATTAACAGATGAAATTTGAAAAGGACCAACTCAACAACTTTCAAAGGAGTTTGAAGACATGAAATTTCTGCAGATGGACCATGAAAAGTAAACTAACTGATTGCATCACAACTAGTTTTGGAAACTTGAAGGATGCAGAAAGTGGCAGGCATACCCAATCCAATCGCAGACCTTCTCCCAACCATTGAAAAGACCTACATGATCCCCAAGACAGCTGCTAGAATCATAATTAGCTCGTCACTCTGGCCATGGTCTGTCCGTGCTTCTACCTTCAAGCAGAAGATATAGAACCATAAACACCAGCAGCTCTCAGTTCAAGAACAATTTTTCTCCAGCAAATACGATGAGGGTCCTGAACCTCCCTATACTACCCCTACCACAACACTAGCTCAAGACTACCAAATATCTGTCTGCACTTCTGACTTACATTTTTGAACCATGACCATCTGTGAATATTATTTATCTTCTGTTAATTTTATTTCTCATGCGTTATAAGTGGTGCATTTTATGTGCCTAGGAAATTGCAGCAAGATTTGCATTGCATCTGTACATTATACTTGCATCCATGACAATCTTCATGCATGTGATGAACAAATCCTCTCGATACCAACCCTACCTCAACACCCAGCACATGTGTCTGCTGTTACAGCTCAATAACCCAGGTTCAATCCTTTCCTCCTGTGATATGCGTTGAATTTGCAGGTTCACCCTGAGACTAGGTGGGCTCCCCCAATTGCTCCAGTTTCCCCTCACATTCCAAAGGACAGTAGGTTAATTAGCCGCTGTAAATTACCCATGTAGGTGTCTGGCTGAATTTGGGTAAAATCAATGGGAATGTGGGCAAAATACAATGAGATTAGTAGAGGATTATGCAAGTATTAGCATAGACTCAATGGTCCAAAGGCCTTGCTTCTCTGAAGTCTCCACAGAGATGAGAAGTGCATAAAGATGCATTTTGGCAGAATGTACAGGGGAAAATAAAGTGTTCTTTGGTGGATGGGTGATGAGAACTTTAATATCTAAGTAGATCGCAGCTATAGTGATGGACCCCATTCTGGTCACTAAAAATTCAAGAAGAAAGCAAAGGGCCTCAAGGTGGTGCAGAAAAGTTTTTTCAGAATGGTTCTGAGGAATGAGAGATTTCAATTATGTTGTCAAAGGAAATTGCAAGACGAATTGATGAACAAAACCTTTAACAGTCATTTGAATTAAACAGGTAGTTCAAGTACCAAGGTACACATTGTGCAATGACGACCAGAGGCAGGGAGGTGAGTAAAAAAAACTTCGATTTAAAACAAAGCATAGTTTTGATCTGAAATACACTGCAAAGGTGATAAAAACCAGTAGATATAATAGTGTCATCATATAAAAATGGCCAGAATTGCTAAACCATTGTCACAAAAACAAAAAGGGACTGGGAATTAACCATTTCTTCAAAATGCATTTGCAGGACATAACTGTCTTTGGTAACACTAGTATTTACTGTTCTGTTGTGGGTTCTGCACAAGCACAGAAATAAAGACAAACAGGCTGAGAGCTCGAGTGACACAACTGCATTACTTTGAATTTCACGCTGCAGTCTTTAAGGCTGTGTCTGGTCCCGTCCCTCACGTTCTAGAACTTATGTCACACTGATGCAAGTGCGCATGTGCCCTTCCGGTTTGGACTGGAAGAGAAGGTCCCACGACGCCATCTTTGCTGCGACAAGCAGGGCCGGTTCACCACAACTATCTGCATCGCCACAGTTCTTCAAAATAATTCTTAAAGTGACAGTAATGAATATTTTCTTGAATCTCCACTGACCTCTAAATAAAGATATTTGTCCACCACCAAATACAGCATTCCAGAACTTCACACCAACAATAAAGGAATAATGCTGCATTTCCAGGTCAAGATAGTGTGATATTTGGGGAAGAGCAGAGGTATTCTAGCATTTCCACAAACATTTTACTCGTGTACTACCAAATGATAGAGAAGCTGTGTTTTAAGAGCATTGTCAACAAAGCCTTGAGTTATTGCAGAAGGTACATGCCATAGCTATAGTTCACAAGTAATGAAGATAACAAATGTTTAGTGTCTGATGGGGTGCCAAATAATCAGGCCACTTTGCCCAGTTTAGTGTCAAACATCAGAAGAGCATTTTGAGCTGCACTCGTCCTGGCAACTGGAGAACAATCCACCATGTGCCTGATCTGCACAACAGATGGCTTGGGGAAGCAGCTACCAACACAGTATAAGTTGTATTAGTATTCCGGGGAATTGAAAAGGTAACCTTAATTACAGCAACTCTGTTCATGATGTTCAATGTGGCAAACTTAAATAGTGAGGAGAAATCATGCCAAGAAAAATGTAGTAGCAGTTCAGTAAGGAAGATTGCGCAATGTTAAAAATCAGCTTTGCTAAAAGTGGAAGGGAGGCAGAGAAACAAATGTAAAATTAGAGAATTTAGTACTTAAAGAATGGAGGTCTATCTTAAACAAACTTTAGGTTTTGTATTGGGGAGTCAATATTCGAAACCTTACGTTTTGTTACATTATAACTGTGAAGACTGTCCAAAATGAACATCTCTGGAATCTAATTCTGTTAGAAATTTTTCTCTCATTTCTCTTCTTCGATCCTCACTTCCTATATCTCTAAATAAATTAATTAAAAATCCGTGGTTAAATATACTTTTGAGGATATAGATACAATTTAGAAAATATTTTGGTTCAATTAGATTTTCTCTCTAGTCCTTTTTTTTTCTAATAATTTCTTAAAACCTTCCATGATTTGATGCAACTTTTAAAGAACAGTATAGATTGGGCATAAAATGTTTTAAAGATTTATTTGTCAAGGGGAGGTCTCGCTTCCTTTGAACAACTTTCAGTTAAATACAGTCGACCAAATACTCATTTTTTTCGTTAACAGATTAGATATTTTACAATCTCAAATCCATACATTTCCTAAGAGGACTGATAAGAATTTAATCAATGCAATTTTTAATTTGCAACTATTCTATAACAGTTCAATATCTAACATTTATATGCTGTTGGGAATAAGAGAGGCTCCATCAGATAAAATTTTAAAAAAGCTTGGGAACAGGAACTACAGCTTTTAATTCCTGAAGAAACTTGGAATGTAATTTTCAAATCAGTTTTTTTTGTATCCATCACTCTCTCCTACAATTTAAAGTGGTCCATAGGGCTCACATGTCCAAAGTCAAACTATCTCATTTTTATGTGGATGTATCTCCTTGTTATGATAAATGTAGCAATGGAGATGCTTCATCAATTCATATGTTTAGACATGCCAGAGTCTTGAGAAATATTGGATCAAAGTATTTCAAACTTTCTCTGCATTTCTGAGCTGCATGTATTAGCTTTTATTTCTCTTGTGGACAGTGTTGCTCGGATGGAGGGATGTTACCACGCCTAATCAGGCTCAATGGATACATGATGTCAGGTCAGGTTTCAACTTAGAGAAGATTATTAGATGCTCAATTCCCAATTTGAATGTAAATGTTCAAACACTGTGGGGATGCTTTTTTGAATTACTTTCATAATCTTTGATGCGTTATAGGTAGAAATGCTGACCAATGAGGTAATTTATCACTGCTAAAAAAAAATTTCCTTTTTTTGGCCAGTTTCTTTCTTGGTAGTGGGTTTAGATTTTCCTTTTTTAAATAATAAATTATCAATATAATATAATCTGTTTGATTAAAATGTAGAGTACCTTGGATTAAATTGAATGATTCAAGTGTAATAATTCCTTTTCAATTTTAACTTGGATCCATAAATACTCTGAAATTTCAATGTTAATAAAAACATTGAAAAAGAAAGGGAACAGTAAAAAAAAAATCTTGGGGAAACAAAATAAACCCTCGGCAATGCATCACTTCTAACAGAATATGTGAGGTCATGAACGAGAGCTGATAAAAAGTAAATGAACAGAAATTAATTTAAAAAATGCTCCCTTTGCCATTTCTTTTTTAAGTTCTTAATGACCAATATTTTAAAAGTATCACACCCTGATTGGAACACAATTAGAAATAACATGTCGAGTTATGTTAGGCTTATTATTCAAGGGCCCATGGAGAATGGAATAAAAACTTACAAGCGAAGTATCAGAAGACACCATACCGATTAAGGAAAAAATCCAAATACTTTCTCTTCAAAGAAAAGCTGAGATATGGCCAACTAAAATTATGAAATCTGCTACTGCAGAAAATGGTCGTGGATAAAAAAAAATTAATTAGCCTTGCCTTAAATCTGAAAAGTCACAAGACGGACCCACAAAAGTTAGATGAGGAAGGATGACAGGAGGCTCAAGCGGGCCACAAATGCCAGAGTAGGCAGGTATGATAAATGGTTTACTTTCAGTAGTGTATTCTAAATAAAACTTCAAAATTACAAACTATTTTGGTTCGCACTCAGTCTTCACCTTACTTCTTTATACAATGGACACAACTTCACTATTCTGATTTCATCCTTGTAAACCCTTCTTGCACGCTCTCCAGGGCCTCCAAACCCGTTTTAATGAACTCTGTCAGGGTATATTCTCCAGGGCCTCCAAACCCGTTTTAATGAACTCTGTCAGGGTATATTCTCCAGGGCCTCCAAACCTGTTTTAATGAACTCTGTCAGGGTATATTCTCCAGGGCCTCCAAACCCGTTTTAATGAACTCTGTCAGGGTATATTCTCCAGGGCCTCCAAACCCGTTTTAATGAACTCTTTCAGGGTATATTCAAAGACATCTGAATGATTTAACCAATGATATTTCAACACTACCAGGACTGTCTTGAAAATTCCAAATTTTGAAAACTCAATACTTTATTTTTAATCCAAAATTACATTAACAATACTAAGAAGAAAAAAAAAAGAAAAAAAAAACTAAGACAAACAGTGGTGGATAAGAGAATGGGATAGAAGAAAAATAAGACATGCCACCCACATTTCAACCAGCATTGATCCAATCCATGAATTCCAGAAGGTATCAATCAGTATATATACAAAAAGAATGACTAATTAATTTCTTTTCAGTGAGGCAGTTTGAGGCATTTGCTCTTTGAATGCACCTTTTAATACATTCTACAGCAGATAAATCAAGATGTACCAACCGCAGTTTACTTTGGGTAGAAGAAGAATACCAGCCATTATTCTTCCTGCTTCCCATCTTCTGGCCAATATTGCAGATACCTCAAAACAATTAAAAATTTACACCTACAATTCTGTAAAATAAAGCAAAAACAATTCCTGCTTTAACCAAAAATCTAGAAAATCATCCAAAATATAAAAATTCTTCTCACTACAATATGTTGAAAATCTCATTGTTGTAGCATACCTGCTACTCTGATCCTATCAGGATTATTCAGGTTCCCATTTATTTTGACTGAACAAACTCAACTTCATCACCTGCCCAAACTCACATGCAAGTACATTTCAGATATCCATTCTGTTTTTGCCACTAACTCAACAAGGGATTGGACAGTTAGTTCTTCCTGTTGTTCAACAGTGTTATCGCACACAGCCAATGCTGTATTAATAAAGTGTTATCTTCCCATTAACTCATTGGTTTGCATGAACTGGTTGCTGTTAAGCCATGTATAGCATTCAGAGGTCTTGAATCTACAAGAGTCAACAAACTTTAAATTAAAATAAATGCACTGTATTGTAATACTCTCTAACAATCTCCAACTGAATAAATCAAAGGCCATTTAATATTTAAAATCCCTTTAACATTTGGCCTAAGCTTAACCAATTATCAGTAGCCAATCTCAAGTCCACTCCAGCTCCACTACAAGATGGCCTCCCAACTCCACTGTTCAGCTTTCAGTTATTCCAACCACAAATACTGCAAAGCTGTGTATCTTGGCTACTGAAACGTAATCCAAACTTTTATTACCACATCCTTCCATTCCTCAAAATGTTAAACTATGAGCGCAGGTTGTAAAAATCTACCTTGAAAATCTGTTTTTAGAGACTCAGGGCTAATCTAATGGAGAAAGCATTTCTTTTTTTTTGGAATCCACATTGACGGGACATACCTTAAAATCAGAGGTGAACTATTCAGGTTGTAAATTTGACAAGATTTTCTACCTTCCATACAGAAATCTGGAATATTTCCATAATGAATGCTAGGATAATTAAACATTTCAAAACTATCTGTAATGTTTTTGTGTCTAGAATCAGCTCAAGAAGCTGAACATTCTACCTAAAGTTCTATTTTATTCCAGGAAGATCAAAACAAAAGTAACTTTATTCCTCAATGCAATTCTCCAAATATAATATCCATTCTCTACCCCCTCCCAACTACAGAAAAAGCCTGGACTCTACCCAGTGCAGCCTGAAGTACAAGCAATTCCTCTTCCAAGAACCTACTTTACAGTTACAATTCATTGATAACAACTGCACTTTTGAAAACTTGAATTATTGGCACAATCCTGTACCACAAACCACATGTGATGGAATATAGATATGTTTTTGGGAGATAAACTGGGGAAAGGTTTGTTAATGTAGGTCACAAACAACACTTTAAAACAGATCTTATTTAAAATACTGGAGCTCTGCTAATGCTAGGCATGTTGGGGACTCAGAGCCTTTGCAAAAGCTTTGGAGAGTGCCCAAGAGACTTCACTAATGGAATGTTGTTTACAAAAAGTCAACAGATGAAAGAGCTTGTTGGAGCCACCTTCTGTCTGGAGGGGAACTTGCTGTTCTAAGAAGGTCATGTGGTTTTGCAAGCAGAGAGAATTAAACAGGTTTTCTCTCAGAAAGAGAGACAGAGATCTCTTCTACAGTGTTACAGTCAGCAACAACAGCTGGGACAGGAACAGGACAAGCTGGCAAGCTTGTGGAAAACCCCATTTGGGGTTGTGAGTTCTTAGTTCAGCCTGGTGAAAGGCCTTGTGATTCATGCAAGAGAGGATTAGCTGTCTAATGTTTCACTTGGAATAAGCGAAACAAGAAGGAACTCTGTGGTGACCTGAAAGAAAGAGGTTATCATCTGGAAAACCCTGACGGGGCAAGTTTCGTCAGCAAGACAATGAAGTGGCTGGGTGTCCATCGTACAACAAATCTCTCTGAAAACTGACAAGAACCTTCCTGAGCGGTAACATTTACCTTTCAAGCACCAAAGCCTGGTGAACTTTATAAATGTTAAATTCTGTGCACAGTGTAAGAATTGCCTACAACCAGTGAACTTGGAGGAATGAGAAGTGAGATTGGACTGTGAATCAAGGAACTTTTCTGAACTTGCACACACACTACATACACGTGCGCTTAGAAATAGAAGGGGGTTAAGTTAGGTTAGTTAAGTCAATACTGATAAGTTAAAGTGTAATTCTATTTTCATGTTTAAAAATAATTCAAAGCTACTTTTATTTAAGTAACCATTTGTCTTGGTAAATATCTATTGCTGCTGGGTTTTAGGGTTCTCTGGGCTTGTAACACACATCACCTGGAAAGCATGGGAGCAGCAGCAGATTAAATCAAGCATTGCTTCAACCTGTAACAGCCGCTCTACTTGAGAAGAGGTTGACTCAACTCCATTTCTCTCCTTCCTCTTTGCTGCCCACAAACAACAATGACTATTACCCTCTATATTGTCCTCTATTACTTCATTTGTATAGAGAAGTCATCCAAACATTCCTGTAGGCTCCCCTCCAAGTTGCACAACATATTTAATGTTCATTGACTGTCGCTGTTAACAAACTCCCAACTTAATAGCACCTTCACAATTCAGAATGCCTCAGGAAATAACTCACCAACAGCAAGCCTCCTTGAATGAGTAACAAATATTAATCCGAAGTACCTACATCATACTCATAGTAAAGATTTCTAGATGAGTGACTTTCACAAATAGAAACTCTAGTTATAACCCAGAGTCACCGAGACCGTTTGTAACCTGGACAACGCAACAGGCAATTCTGAGCCATTCGGAAAGCCGCAGTTAGGGAGCCTGCAGTATTCAACACATTTTTGAATAATGCTACTTTCCTGAAGATATTATACAGAATTACGTATTTGGAACAAAAGCTGGCTAACAATCTAGTTCCCGATTCCGAGGCAACACAGTAGCTTTGAAAAGCTAAGAATGACAATCTTTACTCTTTCAACTCAGAACAATGTTTGCCAATGACCCATCCTGTTTGTCAAGGAAGGTTTGGCTGCTA